>NC_143561.1:49966363-50271136 GCF_054136105.1 Typopeltis vanoorti
TCTGTCCAGGCTTTCTGAACTATGCAGTGCAACCACTGTAAGACTCTTATACCACCATACTTCAGCATTTCTGGTCGAATATCATCTACTCCTGCTGCCTTTCCACATTTCAAGCCTTTGATGGCTTTTTCTACTTCAAGTATAGATATGTATTCCTGACTGCATGACTGGTCAGTGTTTTTTATCACTGTGCTGTCATCACTGCTTGTTTCATTTAGCAGTTTTTCAAAGTAATTACTCCATACTTCAAGGATATCTTTTTCTCCTGTTTTCATGTCACCTTTATCATCTCTAACTCCTTTTACAGCACTCTTTCCTCCATTCCTAAGCTTCTTCAACAACCTCCAGAATATTTTGCCACCTTCTTGATATTTATTTTCTATATTCTTGCCAAAGTCCTCCCATGACTTTTGTTTAGCTAGTTTTACACACTGTTTAGCTTTCTTACATTTGTCTCTGTATTCTGTAAGAGTAAAAGCTGACTTATTTGCCAGGAACTTTTGATATGCTTTCTTCTTTTCCTTCACTGCCTGTGTCCACCAGGGAGTTCTGATTTTTTTATACTTGCACACAACCTCACCACATGCCTCTCTGGCAGAATCAATCAATGTTTTCTTCAGAGTTTTCCACTGAAACTCCAAGGTTTGGTTCCTGTTCTCAAACTCTTTCATTTTCTTTTCAATAATCTTTGTGTATTTTAGTCTACAGTTCACATCTGAGAGCTGCTCAACTTTTATTTAATTATGTGCCACACAGTTTTAATCCCTTACATTACAAAGTGATGTTTCCATTTCTTTAGACTACAAAAGAAGAAACTGGCTGGCAACCAACAGCTATACATAAGACTCACTTTTGTTAGGTTCTGGTTAACAATGCTTGATACCCCCCACTCTCTCTCTCTCTCTACTAGGATTCCATATCAGGATGAGACAAATGCATCTGTATCAAAACAAAGCTTTATAGATAAGAGCATTTGTTATCTTATTCTTTGAATCACCCTCTTATATAAAACCATACACAACCAAATATAATTTTTGAATTGCTACTTAGTAAGTTGTTTCTCAATTCATTTATTGAATATTTCTTTGGATAAAAAAAATAAAATAAAAGATTTCACAATTATATTTGTTCGTGTCACCTTTCCCAAATAGTATCGTGCCAGAATGCAAAAACATTATGAAAAATTATGTTTCTCTAGGTCCAAGGTATTTTCCCTCAGGAATTGCACTAAAGAATTCCAGACAGATGAACTGTGACATGACTTAAGCATTATGCTATAAATAAATCAAGTTTGTTGGTAGCATTTACTTGAATTGTATAAAGCGGGTCGGTTTAGTGAGAAAATAGACAAAAATAGCTGAGTAATCTTTGTGTATTATCAACATATTGAGAAACTGGAGTTTCTGATAAATGAAAAATGTTGTAATAGAAATGGCAACTAATTGAATATACAAATAAACCCTATCTACTTTATTGAAAAGTAATCACCTCACATTCAAAATACTAACAAGAGTGGGCTTGTTGACACACCCTTGTTTGCAATATTCTAAATATATATTATAGTATATTATAATAGTTCAAGCTGTATGCTACCAGTTAGGAGATATTCAAAAACAAAGTCCAAATTCATTTAGAAATTTAGAGTAGAGAAGATTTGTGAGAAGAAATCTGTAATTTTAATATATTTTTATTAGGTATTTGTGAAATAATAGTTACAGAACTCTTTACAGATGTTTCAATTGCCTGTCACATCTGTCATCTATCGAGTCACTTGACAGGTGTTGATGGTTTACTATTGAAGATCCTTCAAAATTCACTTAAATAAAATTTTGGAAATATCAGCCAACTGAAATTTGCATTTCAAACAAAGACTAAGTTACAGGTAACCCTCGTATAACGCGGTCTACAAATTGTAGTATCATCCTTTGTTCAACACGGTTTCGATATAACGTGGTCTACAATTCCTAGTAACCCTTTTTTTTCATATTTTTCACCGCAGGACTTAAAAATCAAATTTTATTTTTGTTAAATTTGTGTCTGCCCGTATCGTGCAAGTAGTTATAAGTATTGAATTTAGTTTTACTGTATCATGAATAAGGTACTGTACAGAGGCTTTTGCAGTCTGGGTCATTCTCAACAAATAGTGCAATTAGAGACAGATGGAATAACAGCGCTAACTAATAAATCACATGTCCCCTCTCACAGAAACTATGATGTATAGACTTGAGCAAAACCATATGTTGCACTGAAACATGGTATCTAACTAAAAACTATTGTCCAATTTTTCAATTATGAAATAAGTGTTTGTTTTATTGCATTTGAAATTCTCAATGTCATTATGACAGATCACAAAGGCTAACTTAAAAAAAAGACTACCAAGAATTGAAACATGCCATATAATGAATGTGTGGGTTCGCCTGCTAAAAAGCCATAAAATTCAACCAAGGGTTGAAATGTTTGTGTGAGTTGAGCCAGTCAATAACACCCTGTTGTGAATGTGTTAAAACTAATAGCAAATGTTATGACAGTTTCAGATGTTATGGAATTCGATTGTAGAGAATTAGCATTTCAACTTAACACTTGTCAGTTGCTTTTGTCTTTGAGTCGTGATCTTTTGTTAATACTGCACCAATCATATGCACGTCGTTATAGCTGCTGTCTTGTGTAAAACAAAATTCAGCTCGTACGTATTGTTAACAATTAAAAAAAACTTGAATAATTTATAAGCGTATAAAAGGATATCACCTGTAAATCGTTGACATGCCACCTCTGGCATGAGTGCCATAGGTTCCCCATCTAGGGTTTACTGTATAAAGTGTTTATTGTTGAAAATTGTCTTAGTTTTCTGCAAGGAAAGCGCATTTAAAATCATAAGTGTGTTTATTCTCAAGCTGAGCAGTTTATTTTCTGGTGAGTTGCATACATATATAAAAGTTTATTTTATTGTAATGGCCACTAAAACTGCAACGAAAGGGAAAAAACCAAGATTGAAGAGGAAATTCATTTCTCTCAAAGAAAAAATTAAAATCTTTGATCGGTTGAAAATTGGAGAAAAACCAAGAATAGTTGCAAGGACTCTGAATTTAAATGAATCAATAATTTGAACAATCAAACAAAATGAACATAAAATCCGAGAAAGTGTTATTGCTGGGTCAGCGGTAAGTGCAAAGTGCATTGCTCGTGTTCGCAATATTCTAATAGAAAAAATGGAGAAATCTCTAATGATTTGGAAAGAAGATTGCACTTAAAAGAAAATTCCTTTGGATGCACACTTTATTAAGCAAAAAGCTCTCAAAGTTTATAAACATTTAAAAGAACTCGATCAAGATTCTTCAGAAGAAATTTCTTGGCATGGATTTTGTGACAGTAAGGGTTGGTTCGAAAACTTTAAAAAGCGGTTTTCTTTGTATAATCTTAAAATCCAGGGAGAATCAGCATCAGCAGACATTGAAGCTGCCTAGAAATACCCAGCAAAACTAACTTTTAAAAATTTTAAAGAAGCTGGTTACAGTGCAGACCAGGTGTTGAATGCAGATGAATCTGGGTTATATTGGAAAAATATGCCAAGATGCACCTCTATTTCGAAAAATGAAAGATCAAGCTCCTGAATTCAAAGTTTCCAAAGATAGAATTACTCTACTGTTTTGTAGTAATGCATCAGGTGATTACATGACAAAACCAATGTTTATTAACCGATCCACAAAGAAAAAATGGAATCTAATCCAAACATGACAATGCCTCAAGCGTGGAAAGAGTTTTCAATATTGAATTGTGTAAAAATTATTTCTCTGTCTATTAAGGAATTAAACCCTCTACGCTGAATGCTTGCTGGAACAAAATTTCGTACCTCCAGTGGATGCCATGCCGAGCTACGTCATATAATAAACGTCGCACACATTTTTGGTGGACAGGGCTTTTGCAATATGGTTGAAAACAAAATTAGTGAATTAATTGATGGAGAAACAGATTTACATGAGGAGGAACTGGTACAATTAATAGATGGCATCAAACCAAATGGCGGGGAAAGTTCTGCCGAAAATTCTGATTGTGACGAATCCGTTAAAGAAATTAGCAGAAGGATTGGACTTGGCAAGAAAGTTAGGAAGTTATTTTACGGATAATGATCCCTCAATGGAGCGCTCCAGAAAATTCATGAGATAATTGGATATTTGTTTAGTGCCATATTATGAACCTAATAAAAAATTGCAGCCTAGTGGTAAGCAAGGTCTTATTACTGACTTCTTGATGACTAAACCAGCCGAAGTATGTAATGAGAATTATACAAATGATGTCCAAGAGATTTCAAGTGGTGACGACCTCTGGCCACTTAAAGAACATCTACAAAATGTTATTTCTGAAGACAGTGATGATGATTAAAATATGCGCTTTATTTTATTGTGTCTAAAACATTTATGCATTATGTGCAATGAAATTTATGTACAATTTGTAATTTTTATCTCATAGTTTATGTTTTCTTAACTTACGTGAATTAAATAAAAATATTGTTTTTGTTGGATGTCATTGTTGTTTATTTATATAATTTAAAAAAAAAAAAAACGATTTCGGAACCTAACCCTACTTTTTCTATGTGATCTAAGTCTCGTATTACGTGATTTATATAATGCAGCATTTCTATGGAACTTAACATCCACATTATACAAGGGTTACCTGTATATTTATATAGTAGATAGTGTATTTATTTGCATTTAAGAAAAATTGACAGAAGAGGTAAACAGGCAGCACTGTTTTGTCTCTGATTTTTTTAAATCAAGTAATATTAACAATCAATCATTAAGTGCTTAGACACTAATAGTCATCCTGACTATGTAAGCATATGAAAGGTATCAAACAGATGTAGGCTGATTTAGGATAGAATAATTTAGTTTAGAATACCCCAACTATTTGCATCTTCCACATGCAGTCTGTGAAGTCAGAAAACTTGATATAATAAAGACATCTTAAAACATTTCTCTCACTTGTTATAAAAATGACGATAAATTCAAAATAAAAATAATTCATAAAATTAAATTGTATTTATCCATAATTGTGAACAGAACTCATCATCATCATCAAATTCCTGCCATGTACCCTCAAGGGGTGTACAGGATATGACAGTACTACATGAAAAAATTACATCATTACTAACTTCCTATCTACAATTTTCCTCCAAATCAGTCTGTTACTTGTCAAGACTCCAACATTATCAGATCTTATATTTCTATCGTCTAAGGCACTTTGTACCTTATCAATCCACCTATATCTTGGTCTTCCTCTGGGTCATTTTCCTGCCAACCTGGCAGAGAACTCTTGTTTTGCTAATCTTTCCTCTCCCATTCTATTTAAGTGACCATACCACCTGAGATTAGCTCTGCTAATGCATTCCTGGATGCTGACAATGTCAAGTTCTTTCCTAATATCCTCATTTTTAATATGATATTGCCATTGATGCCATCTGTTCACGCCGCTAATCTTTCTCAGGACTCTCATATCTGCGGTCTCTAGTCTTTGGTCAAGTGTTTTACTTCTGACCCAGCTCTCAGATCCATAAGTTAAAACTGGTTTGAACACTGTCTTGTATACAGCTAATTTAGTGTTCCGACTAATTTCTCTCTTATTCCATATGAATTTATTCAATTGACTTCCCACCATACCAGCTTTGCTGATTCTGTTGTCTATTTCTATATTTAATTTACCATCTTCAGTAAAAATTGTGCCTAAGTAGCTGAAATGTTTTACTTGTTTCATAGGTTCTCCATTCACAACACAGTTGACATTTTCAATGATTCTGCCTATTTTCATTGTCTTTTTATTGCTGACCTTCATACCATATCTATTACAACAGCTATTCAATTTAGTCAGAGAATCTTGCAGACTTGTAGCGGATTTATTTAGAAGTATAACATCATCCGCATAAAGCAAAGAGCTGACATCAACATCTCCAATTTTGATATCAGGTTTAATACCACATTCCTTCATAATGTGATCCATATAGATAATGAATAACAGAGGGGATAATGTACATCCTTGTCTCACACCAGATTTAACATTAAACCATCTTCCTGTACTTCCTTCAATTCTAACTGCTGACTTATAACTCAAATAAAGACTAAGTATTGCTTGATATAATGCCCCATTGACACCATATAACTGCAGCATATTGAATAGCTTCTCTCTTGGCACTTTGTCATATGCCTTTTCCAAATTGACAAAACTTAAATACAGATCTTTGTTATATTCCCATGCTTTCTCGACTATTTGTCGTAAAGTGAAGATCTGATCCTGACAGCCTCTATTTGGCCTCAATCCAGCTTGTTCTTCACCAAGCTTTTCTTCCACAATTCTTCTCAACGTTTCTCAAGTATACTTGCACAGATCTTGCCAGGAACACTCAGTAGGGAAATACCTCTGTAATTCTCACATTCAGTTTTATTTCCCTTTTTATATATGGGTACTATGAGAGCTCTACTCCAATCATCGGGAATTCGTCCCTCTGTCCAGGCTTTCTGAACTATGCAGTGCAACCACTGTAAGACTCTTATACCACCATACTTCAGCATTTCTGGTCGAATATCATCTACTCCTGCTGCCTTTCCACATTTCAAGCCTTTGATGGCTTTTTCTACTTCAAGTATAGATATGTATTCCTGACTGCATGACTGGTCAGTGTTTTTTATCACTGTGCTGTCATCACTGCTTGTTTCATTTAGCAGTTTTTCAAAGTAATTACTCCATACTTCAAGGATATCTTTTTCTCCTGTTTTCATGTCACCTTTATCATCTCTAACTCCTTTTACAGCACTCTTTCCTCCATTCCTAAGCTTCTTCAACAACCTCCAGAATATTTTGCCACCTTCTTGATATTTATTTTCTATATTCTTGCCAAAGTCCTCCCATGACTTTTGTTTAGCTAGTTTTACACACTGTTTAGCTTTCTTACATTTGTCTCTGTATTCTGTAAGAGTAAAAGCTGACTTATTTGCCAGGAACTTTTGATATGCTTTCTTCTTTTCCTTCACTGCCTGTGTCCACCAGGGAGTTCTGATTTTTTTATACTTGCACACAACCTCACCACATGCCTCTCTGGCAGAATCAATCAATGTTTTCTTCAGAGTTTTCCACTGAAACTCCAAGGTTTGGTTCCTGTTCTCAAACTCTTTCATTTTCTTTTCAATAATCTTTGTGTATTTTAGTCTACAGTTCACATCTGAGAGCTGCTCAACTTTTATTTAATTATGTGCCACACAGTTTTAATCCCTTACATTACAAAGTGATGTTTCCATTTCTTTAGACTACAAAAGAAGAAACTGGCTGGCAACCAACAGCTATACATAAGACTCACTTTTGTTAGGTTCTGGTTAACAATGCTTGATACCCCCCACTCTCTCTCTCTCTCTACTAGGATTCCATATCAGGATGAGACAAATGCATCTGTATCAAAACAAAGCTTTATAGATAAGAGCATTTGTTATCTTATTCTTTGAATCACCCTCTTATATAAAACCATACACAACCAAATATAATTTTTGAATTGCTACTTAGTAAGTTGTTTCTCAATTCATTTATTGAATATTTCTTTGGATAAAAAAAATAAAATAAAAGATTTCACAATTATATTTGTTCGTGTCACCTTTCCCAAATAGTATCGTGCCAGAATGCAAAAACATTATGAAAAATTATGTTTCTCTAGGTCCAAGGTATTTTCCCTCAGGAATTGCACTAAAGAATTCCAGACAGATGAACTGTGACATGACTTAAGCATTATGCTATAAATAAATCAAGTTTGTTGGTAGCATTTACTTGAATTGTATAAAGCGGGTCGGTTTAGTGAGAAAATAGACAAAAATAGCTGAGTAATCTTTGTGTATTATCAACATATTGAGAAACTGGAGTTTCTGATAAATGAAAAATGTTGTAATAGAAATGGCAACTAATTGAATATACAAATAAACCCTATCTACTTTATTGAAAAGTAATCACCTCACATTCAAAATACTAACAAGAGTGGGCTTGTTGACACACCCTTGTTTGCAATATTCTAAATATATATTATAGTATATTATAATAGTTCAAGCTGTATGCTACCAGTTAGGAGATATTCAAAAACAAAGTCCAAATTCATTTAGAAATTTAGAGTAGAGAAGATTTGTGAGAAGAAATCTGTAATTTTAATATATTTTTATTAGGTATTTGTGAAATAATAGTTACAGAACTCTTTACAGATGTTTCAATTGCCTGTCACATCTGTCATCTATCGAGTCACTTGACAGGTGTTGATGGTTTACTATTGAAGATCCTTCAAAATTCACTTAAATAAAATTTTGGAAATATCAGCCAACTGAAATTTGCATTTCAAACAAAGACTAAGTTACAGGTAACCCTCGTATAACGCGGTCTACAAATTGTAGTATCATCCTTTGTTCAACACGGTTTCGATATAACGTGGTCTACAATTCCTAGTAACCCTTTTTTTTCATATTTTTCACCGCAGGACTTAAAAATCAAATTTTATTTTTGTTAAATTTGTGTCTGCCCGTATCGTGCAAGTAGTTATAAGTATTGAATTTAGTTTTACTGTATCATGAATAAGGTACTGTACAGAGGCTTTTGCAGTCTGGGTCATTCTCAACAAATAGTGCAATTAGAGACAGATGGAATAACAGCGCTAACTAATAAATCACATGTCCCCTCTCACAGAAACTATGATGTATAGACTTGAGCAAAACCATATGTTGCACTGAAACATGGTATCTAACTAAAAACTATTGTCCAATTTTTCAATTATGAAATAAGTGTTTGTTTTATTGCATTTGAAATTCTCAATGTCATTATGACAGATCACAAAGGCTAACTTAAAAAAAAGACTACCAAGAATTGAAACATGCCATATAATGAATGTGTGGGTTCGCCTGCTAAAAAGCCATAAAATTCAACCAAGGGTTGAAATGTTTGTGTGAGTTGAGCCAGTCAATAACACCCTGTTGTGAATGTGTTAAAACTAATAGCAAATGTTATGACAGTTTCAGATGTTATGGAATTCGATTGTAGAGAATTAGCATTTCAACTTAACACTTGTCAGTTGCTTTTGTCTTTGAGTCGTGATCTTTTGTTAATACTGCACCAATCATATGCACGTCGTTATAGCTGCTGTCTTGTGTAAAACAAAATTCAGCTCGTACGTATTGTTAACAATTAAAAAAAACTTGAATAATTTATAAGCGTATAAAAGGATATCACCTGTAAATCGTTGACATGCCACCTCTGGCATGAGTGCCATAGGTTCCCCATCTAGGGTTTACTGTATAAAGTGTTTATTGTTGAAAATTGTCTTAGTTTTCTGCAAGGAAAGCGCATTTAAAATCATAAGTGTGTTTATTCTCAAGCTGAGCAGTTTATTTTCTGGTGAGTTGCATACATATATAAAAGTTTATTTTATTGTAATGGCCACTAAAACTGCAACGAAAGGGAAAAAACCAAGATTGAAGAGGAAATTCATTTCTCTCAAAGAAAAAATTAAAATCTTTGATCGGTTGAAAATTGGAGAAAAACCAAGAATAGTTGCAAGGACTCTGAATTTAAATGAATCAATAATTTGAACAATCAAACAAAATGAACATAAAATCCGAGAAAGTGTTATTGCTGGGTCAGCGGTAAGTGCAAAGTGCATTGCTCGTGTTCGCAATATTCTAATAGAAAAAATGGAGAAATCTCTAATGATTTGGAAAGAAGATTGCACTTAAAAGAAAATTCCTTTGGATGCACACTTTATTAAGCAAAAAGCTCTCAAAGTTTATAAACATTTAAAAGAACTCGATCAAGATTCTTCAGAAGAAATTTCTTGGCATGGATTTTGTGACAGTAAGGGTTGGTTCGAAAACTTTAAAAAGCGGTTTTCTTTGTATAATCTTAAAATCCAGGGAGAATCAGCATCAGCAGACATTGAAGCTGCCTAGAAATACCCAGCAAAACTAACTTTTAAAAATCATTAAAGAAGCTGGTTACAGTGCAGACCAGGTGTTGAATGCAGATGAATCTGGGTTATATTGGAAAAATATGCCAAGATGCACCTCTATTTCGAAAAATGAAAGATCAAGCTCCTGAATTCAAAGTTTCCAAAGATAGAATTACTCTACTGTTTTGTAGTAATGCATCAGGTGATTACATGACAAAACCAATGTTTATTAACCGATCCACAAAGAAAAAATGGAATCTAATCCAAACATGACAATGCCTCAAGCGTGGAAAGAGTTTTCAATATTGAATTGTGTAAAAATTATTTCTCTGTCTATTAAGGAATTAAACCCTCTACGCTGAATGCTTGCTGGAACAAAATTTCGTACCTCCAGTGGATGCCATGCCGAGCTACGTCATATAATAAACGTCGCACACATTTTTGGTGGACAGGGCTTTTGCAATATGGTTGAAAACAAAATTAGTGAATTAATTGATGGAGAAACAGATTTACATGAGGAGGAACTGGTACAATTAATAGATGGCATCAAACCAAATGGCGGGGAAAGTTCTGCCGAAAATTCTGATTGTGACGAATCCGTTAAAGAAATTAGCAGAAGGATTGGACTTGGCAAGAAAGTTAGGAAGTTATTTTACGGATAATGATCCCTCAATGGAGCGCTCCAGAAAATTCATGAGATAATTGGATATTTGTTTAGTGCCATATTATGAACCTAATAAAAAATTGCAGCCTAGTGGTAAGCAAGGTCTTATTACTGACTTCTTGATGACTAAACCAGCCGAAGTATGTAATGAGAATTATACAAATGATGTCCAAGAGATTTCAAGTGGTGACGACCTCTGGCCACTTAAAGAACATCTACAAAATGTTATTTCTGAAGACAGTGATGATGATTAAAATATGCGCTTTATTTTATTGTGTCTAAAACATTTATGCATTATGTGCAATGAAATTTATGTACAATTTGTAATTTTTATCTCATAGTTTATGTTTTCTTAACTTACGTGAATTAAATAAAAATATTGTTTTTGTTGGATGTCATTGTTGTTTATTTATATAATTTAAAAAAAAAAAAAACGATTTCGGAACCTAACCCTACTTTTTCTATGTGATCTAAGTCTCGTATTACGCGATTTATATAATGCAGCATTTCTATGGAACTTAACATCCACATTATACAAGGGTTACCTGTATATTTATATAGTAGATAGTGTATTTATTTGCATTTAAGAAAAATTGACAGAAGAGGTAAACAGGCAGCACTGTTTTGTCTCTGATTTTTTTAAATCAAGTAATATTAACAATCAATCATTAAGTGCTTAGACACTAATAGTCATCCTGACTATGTAAGCATATGAAAGGTATCAAACAGATGTAGGCTGATTTAGGATAGAATAATTTAGTTTAGAATACCCCAACTATTTGCATCTTCCACATGCAGTCTGTGAAGTCAGAAAACTTGATATAATAAAGACATCTTAAAACATTTCTCTCACTTGTTATAAAAATGACGATAAATTCAAAATAAAAATAATTCATAAAATTAAATTGTATTTATCCATAATTGTGAACAGAACTCATCATCATCATCAAATTCCTGCCATGTACCCTCAAGGGGTGTACAGGATATGACAGTACTACATGAAAAAATTACATCATTACTAACTTCCTATCTACAATTTTCCTCCAAATCAGTCTGTTACTTGTCAAGACTCCAACATTATCAGATCTTATATTTCTATCGTCTAAGGCACTTTGTACCGTATCAATCCACCTATATCTTGGTCTTCCTCTGGGTCGTTTTCCTGCCAACCTGGCAGAGAACTCTTGTTTTGCTAATCTTTCCTCTCCCATTCTATTTAAGTGACCATACCACCTGAGATTAGCTCTGCTAATGCATTCCTGGATGCTGACAATGTCAAGTTCTTTCCTAATATCCTCATTTTTAATATGATATTGCCATTGATGCCATCTGTTCACGCCGCTAATCTTTCTCAGGACTCTCATATCTGCGGTCTCTAGTCTTTGGTCAAGTGTTTTACTTCTGACCCAGCTCTCAGATCCATAAGTTAAAACTGGTTTGAACACAGTCTTGTATACAGCTAATTTAGTGTTCCGACTAATTTCTTCCTTATTCCATATGAATTTATTCAATTGACTTCCCACGATACCAGCTTTGCTGATTCTGTTGTCTATTTCAATATTTAGTTTACCATCTTCAGTAAAAATTGTGCCTAAGTAGCTGAAATGTTTTACTTGTTCCACGGGTTCTCCATTCACAACAGTTGACATTTTCAATGATTCTGCCTATTTTCATTCTCTTTGTCTTTTTATTGCTGACTTTCATACCATATCTATTACAACAGCTATTCAATTTAGTCAGAGAATCTTGCAGACTTGTAGCGGATTTATTTAGAAGTATAACATCATCCGCATAAAACAAAGAGCTGACATTAACATCTCCAATTTTGATATCAGGTTTAATACCACATTCCTTCATAATGTGATCCATATAGATAATGAATAACAGAGGGGATAATGTACATCCTTGTCTCACACCAGATTTAACATTAAAGCATCTTCCTGTACTTCCTTCAATTCTAACTGCTGACTCACAACTCAAATAAAGACTAAGTATCGCTTGATATAATGCCCCATTGACACCATATAACTGCAGCGTATTGAATAGTTTCTCTATTGGCACCTTGTCATATGCCTTTTCCAAATCGACAAAACTGAAATACAGATCTTTGTTATATTCCCATGCTTTCTCGACTATTTGTCGTAAAGTGAAGATCTGATCCTGACAGCCTCTATTTGGCCTGAATCCAGCTTGTTCTTCACCAAGCTTTTCTTCCACAATTCTTCTCAACCGTTTCTCAAGTATACTTGCATAGATCTTGCCAGGAACACTCAGTAGGGAAATACCTCTGTAATTCTCACATTCAGTTTTATTTCCCTTTTTATATATGGGTACTATGAGAGCTCTACTCCAATCATCGCGAATTAGTCTCACTGTCCAGGCTTTCTGAACTATGCAGTGCAGCCACTGTAAGACTCTTATACCACCATACTTCAGCATTTCTGGTCGAATATCATCTATTCCTGCTGCCTTTCCACATTTCAAGCCTTTGATGGCTTTTTCTACTTCAAGTATGGATATGTATTCCTGACTGCATGCCTGGTCAGTGTTTTTTATCACTGTGCTGTCATCAGTGCTTGTTTCATTTAGCAGTTTTTCAAAGTAATTACTCCACACTTCAAGGATATCTTTTTCTCCTGTTTTCATTTCACCTTTATCATCTCTAATTCCTTTTACAGCACTCTTTCCTCCATTCCTAAGCTTCTTCAACAACCTCCAGAATATTTTCCCACCTTCTTGATATTTATTTTCTATATTCTTGCCAAAGTCCTCCCATGACTTTTGTTTAGCTAGTTTTACACAGTGTTTAGCTTTCTTACATTTGTCTCTGTATTCTGTAAGAGTAAAAGCTGACTTATTTGCCAGGAACTTTTGATATGCTTTCTTCTTTTCCTTCACTGCCTCTTTAACTTCCTGTGTCCACCAGGGAGTTCTGATTTTTTTATCCTTGCAGACAACCTCACCACATGCCTCTCTGGCAGAATCAATCAATGTTTCCTTCAGAGTTTGCCACTGAATCTCCAAGGTTTGATTCCTGTTCTCAAACTCTTTCATTTTCTTTTCAATAATATTTCTGTATTTTAGTCTACAGTTCACATCTGAGAGCTGCTCAACTTTTATTCGCTTTAAAACTTTCTTACATGTTATTCTTTTCAATATGAAATTCAATTTTATCCTGCTCAAGACTAAATAGTGATCACTTCCAATTTCAAATCCTCTGTACACTCTGGTGTCCTGCACCAGGGAGAAAACATCACTATCAACAATAACATAGTCAATGAGACTTTTCTTATTCCTAGTCTCTTCTCTCCATGTGAATTTGTGCACATTTTTATGTTGGAACATGGTGTTAGTAATAACCAATAACCAGTCCATGTCCTGAGCAGAAATCCAACAGATATTTGCCATTATTATTAGCTTTGCTCTTTTCTCCAAATTTTCTCAAAATATTTTTGTATGTCTCACAATCATTTCCTACTCTACTATTTAGATCCCCAACAAGGACCAACTTTTCCTTTTTCATTGTGTCAGTTGCTTTTTCTAAAGCCTCAAAAAATTCCTCCACTTCTACCTTAGTAGAACCTTCTGTGGGACCATAGGCACAAATAAGTCTCATTGTCCAATTCCCCATTCTCATATTTGCCCACATTACTCTACTTGAGACTGACTGCCATTCAAGAAGATTAGCCTCGTATTTTGTGTTGAATACTATGGCTACTATGGTGAACAGAACTCGCACCTGCATTATGTTTGCTTGCAAAATAATATAACAACTAATAATTAAGGAATTGACAGTGTACACTAGAAATATAAATTAAAACAACTTTAATAAATACTTTCCGATATTTCGGCAACGTCACGTTGCCATCTTCTTGGGAACTTAAAATAAAGAACAGGTGCATGCAAGTGTTACATAACAGCAAATGAGAAACGAAGTGAGGAAGCTACCATTTTCCTCAAGTCCTGATGGTGCCCCTGGCAGGCTAAATTGGTAGTTATTGGCCTTTGGGCTGAAGTTCTTCTGATATGTTTCCCAAATTTGGAGCAGTCTTATGCACCCAAATTTGTTGAGGTTTGGCATGTTTCTTGGGGCTGAGGCTGATTCCATGAATAGTCTTTCAAATTTGAACTTGCTACAGTGTATTACTGTGGCTTTCTTCCACCTTATGCTGTGGTATGTATCCAGAGCATGGTCTGCAAGCCCAGAGTGGCTGTACTGGTGAAATCTAATGTAGTCCTTGTGTTCTGAGATTCTGATATTTGCTGTCCTGCCTGTTTTGCCAAAGTAGGACAATTTACAGCTGCAAGGGACCTGGTATACACCAGATAGGTCAAGGGGAGTGGTTGGTCTTTAGTGGAGCAGATAAGGGATGCCAATTTTCTATGTGGTCTGTAACAGGCGGTTAAGTCATGTTTTTTTAGGATTTTGTTGATTTTTTTCGAGGTGCCTTGGATGTAGGGGATGGTGATGGATTTAGAGTAATCTTTTTTGCGAAAGGGGGATGGGATAGAGTTGTGGATAACTGGTTTAAGTATTTTTTTGGATGGGGGGGGGGCTAGCCATTGGCTGAGAAGGTGTAAGGACGTGATTTAGTTCAGTGGTTAGGGCTTGATCATTTGAACAGATAAGTTTTGCCCTGTCATATAATGTCTTAACTCCATATTGTTGTGTGCGTGTGTGTGTGGGGGGGGGGGGGGGAATTGTTGGTGAATGTATCTGCCTGTATGGGTGGGTTTTCTATAAACTGAGAAAACCAAGGTTCCATCAGGTTGACGGGTGACTAGTGTGTCTAGGAAGGGGGGGCTATTGTTTTTCTCTTTTTCCAGGATGAACTTGATTCTAGAGTGTTGGTTGTTTAAGTGTGTTAAGAAGGAGAGGAGTGTATCCAGGCCATGTGGCCAAATAGCGAAGCCATTTGGTAGGTTTTTGTGGGGATGAGTTTAAGGCTTTCTCTTCAAAAGTTGGCCAAGGGTGGGGAAAGTGGTGAAACCATGGCTGTCCCCTCTATCTGTTTGTAAAATTTTTCCTGCCAAACGAAAAACCTGAGTTCATTGTGAACTGAAATAGGGCTGAGATATTGGGAGGAAATTTAGCTTGGATTAGCTCTAGGGTTTCTTTGAGGTTGATATTTGTGAATAAGGAGGAGAAGTCAAAACTGACCATTATGTTAGAGTGTAAGGTTTCTATACTGGCTTTGAAGTGCGCTGAGTTTTTTATTTGATTCTGAGTTATTTCAGAATCTCAGAACACAAGGATTACATCCGATTTCACCAGTATAGCCATTCTGGGCTTGCAGACCATGCTCTGTATACCCGCCACAGAATAAGGTGGAAGAAAGCCACAGTAATACACCGCAGCAAGTTCAAATATGAAAGACTATTCATGGAATCAGCCTCAGCCCTTAGGAACAAGCCAAACCTCAACAAATTTGGGTGCATAAGACTGGCCCAATTTGGGAAAACATATATCAGAAGAACTTCAACCCAAAGGCCAATAACTACCAAATGTAGTTATTGGCCTTTGGGTTGAAGTGGGTGCACCATCAGAACTTTAGGAAAACAGCAGCTTCCTCGCTTCGTTTCTCATTTGCTGTTATGTAGTACTTGCGTGCACCTGTTCTTTATTTTAAGTTCCCAAGAAGATGGCAACGTGACGTTGCCGAAATATCAGAAAGTATTTATTAAAGTTGTTTTAATTTATATCCCTAGTGTACGCTGTCAATTCCTTAATTATTAGTTATCATGTTTAACCAGTGTATAAGCCTTTCAACAAGATGCAAAAGAATAATGATAAGTACCTGCTAGATTTCTGCTCAAGACATGACTACTTATTACTGACACCATGTTCCAACATAAAAATGTGCACAATTTGACATGGAGAAAAGATGCAAGAAATTAGAAGTCTCACTGATTATGTTATAGTTGATAGTGAGGTTTCCCACTAGCTCAGGACACAAGAGTATAGAGGATTTGAAATAGGAAGTGATCACCATTTAGTGTTGAGCAAGATAAAATTGAACTTCATATTAAAAAGAAGGGTGTCCATGTGTGTGTTTAAGAGAGTTTTGTAACAAATCAAAAGTTGAACAGCTATCAGATGAACTGTAGATTCAAATACAAACATTATTCAAGAAAAGCTGAAAATTTTTTAAACAAGAACCAAACCTTGGAGATACCTAAAGAAAACTGATTCAGCCAGAGGCATGTGGTGAGGTAACCTACAAGGATGGACTCAGGAAGAAGTTAAAGAGGCAGTCAAGGAAAAGAAGAAAACATTGAAAGTTCCTAGCAAGTAAGTCAGCCTGTGCTCTTACGAAATACAGATTAAAAATATAAGAAAGCAAAGCATTGTGTAAAATTAGCTAAACAAAAATCATGGGAAAACTTTGGTAAGAACATAGTAAATAAATATCAGGAAGGTGGTAAAATATTCTGGAGGCCATTGAAAAAGCTCAGAAATGGAGGAAAGAGGAGTGCTGTAAAAAGAATTAGAGATGATAAAGGTGACATGAAAACTGGAGAAAAATATATCCTTGATGTATGGAATAATTACTTTGAAAAATTCCTAAATGAAACAAGCAAGGATGACAGCATAGTCGTAGAAAACACTCAAAATGAACACCATCTAGAATATACATACAGTAGAACTTGGTTATAACGAATTCCACGGGACTGCATATATTTGTTCGTAATAACCATTAGTCGTTATATCCAACAAGGTCATAATTTCAGCGAATTAAAAATGTTTTCAGATTTTTCTCAGCATATTGGGTAACATAAATACATATGTACATACATATATAAAGAACAAAAATTTATTTTTAAAACTTCACATTTTTACATAAAAAATCAAGCGTGCTTTGCTTTGCACAAGAGGCACATTTCATACGTTTGAAATTGTTCCTTATACCACTAAGATGCTTGAATGTGTTGTCTGAACTTACAGATCGCGATTCCATAAATCTTGTTAAAATATGTAAAGCACTTTCTGCTTCACACCAGGTAACGATTTTCTCATCATTGCTATCTTTGCGCATGTTTCAAAATTGTTCAAGTTCCGCGCTTTTAACGGTAAGTTATCCTCTTTATCATCTTCAGATTCGCACTCGCATTCCGCAAGACTGGCTTTCTTAAAACAATTTTGTATCATAGATGATGACACCAAATTCCAAGCATCACTCATTAAATGCACTGCGTGAAGTACACTGATCTTCGAGTTGTAAGCATAAGGATTTTCCGCTGATTTTTCTCTGCGTTCTATCACACGATGAAAATGGGATTTAAAACATCTAATTACACCTTGATCAAGTGGTTGCAAGACAGATGTCACATTTGGTGGCAAAAAAACAAGTTTTATGTTTGTTAAATTAGCCACTACAGGATGGCCAGGACAGTTGTCTATCAATAACAAAATTTTCCGGTTTTCACTGCGAAGATTTTTATCCCGCTTGCGAATTTCATTTTCGAAAATTGAAGATGTCATTCAGGCCTTCTTATTTGCTGTATAATCAACGGGAAGTTTCTTTATGTTTTTAAAGCATCTAGGCTTTGCCGATTTTCCAATTACAAGAAGTTTTTTTTTTTTTTTTTTATCGCTACCAGTCATGTTCGCACAAACTAAAACTGTGAGTCTATTTTTGATAAGTTTTCTGCCAATGCACTTTTCGTTTTTAAATTGAAAAGTTTTATCGGGCATTAAATTATTAAAAAACCCTGCTTCGTCTGATGTCCGTCCATACATTCTTGATCCAGTCAGAAACGTTTTTGTCAATGGACAACGCCTTACCACTTACTTTTGCGTAGACAATATTGTTTCTGTTCTTAAAGCGATCAATCCACCCATTGTTGCATTTAAAATCGCTATAGCCAAGTTGAACAGCAAATTTTTCGGCTTGAACTTTCAAAAATTGGTCCGCTAATAGGTAAGCTTGATCAGATTAAAGTGCGGTTCTTTGCACTTTAAACCACGAAAGAAGTGCCTCGTCAACGTCACTTTTATTACACGTTTTAAGTTTTTTACACTTCAATAAATTGTTTTCAAAAGCTTTCAGAGTCAACTTACAATTCTTCCAAATCGTTGATATTGTAGATGGGGACAAACCATACTTCTTTGCTACTGTCAGATTTGATTGGCCACTTTCCACCTCCCGTATAATTTCTACTTTTTCGGAAACCGATAAAATTTTCTGTTTGACATCCGACATTTTTTCACAACCAGAAAATGCGTACGTACGAAATGTCAGTAAAGGAATGACTAACGTGTATTATTCGTTCGTTATTCCCGTGAAACGAATTCATAATAAACATGAAATACATGCATTAAATCAAATGTAATTCAAATATATCTTCAAAATTATTTGTTATAAACGTGAATTCACCGTAACCGTGATCGTTATAACCGAGTTCTACTGTATATCTACTTGAAGTAGAAAAAGCTATCACAAACCTGAAATGTGGAAAGGCAGTTGGAGTAGATATTTGAGCAGAAATGCTAAAATATGGAGGTTAAAAGTTTTACTGTGGCTACACTATAATCCAGAATGTTGAATTCCAGATGACCGGAGAAGAGTGGTCATAGTACCCATCTTTAAAAAAGGGGATAAAACTGAATGTGAGAATTACAGAAGAATTGCTCTGCTGAGTGTTCCTGGTAAGATTTATGCAAGTATACTCGAGAAACGACTAAGAAAAATTGTAGAAGGGAAGCTGGTGAATAACAAACTGAATTCAGACCAAATAGAGATTGTCAGGATGAGATTTTCACTTTAAGACAAACAGTTGAGAAATCTTTGGAATATAACAAGGGTTTGTATTTAAGTTTTGATCTGAAAAAAGCACGACAAGATGCCAAAAGGAAAGCTCTTCAAAATGCTAGTTATATGGTGAACATGGGACATTATATCGAGCGATACCAGATGTGTGACAAAGGTGTATATTATCTCCACTGTTATTCATCATCTATATTGATCACATCAAATAAATCAAAGCAGTATTAAACCTGATATCAAGATTGGAGATGTTGGTCTCAGTTCTACTTTATGCAGATGTTGTACTCCTAAATAAATCCAGGATAAGTCTGCAGGATTCCCTGACCAAATTATATAACTGCTATAATAAATTTGGTATGAAAATCAGCATTAAAAAGACAAAAACAAAAAATAGGCAGAAACATCAACTGCATATAGACCAATTCAGATATTTAGGCACAATTTTTAATGAAGATGGCAAATTCAATTTGGAAATAACAGAATTAGCAAATTTGGTATGTAGGAAGTCAACTGAATAAATTTATATGAAATAACACAGATTAGTCAAAACCCTAAACTAGCTGCATACAAGACAATGTTCAAACCAACTTTGACATGGACTTGAGAGCTGCATTAGAAATAAAACTCTTGATCAAAGACTGGAGACTGCAGATATGAGTCCTGAGAAAGATTAGGAGACTGAATGGCATCAATGGCAGTACCATATGAAAAAGGAGGATATTAGGAAAGAACTTACCATCATTAGCATTCATGAATGTGTTAACAGTAAAGCCAATATCAGGTAGTATGACCACTTAAAGATAATGAGAGAGAAAAGATTAACTAAACAAGTTTCCTGCCAGGAAAAAGACCCAGAAGAAGACTAAGATGTAGGTAGATTGATACAGTAAAAAGTTCCTTAGAAGACAGAAATATAACATGTGATAATATTGGAATGCTGACAGATAACAGGCTAATCTGAAGGAAAATTATTAATAGGAAGTTAGTAATGATGTAACTTTTCATGTAGTACTATCATAAGATCCTGTACACCCATGAAGGTATATTGTCAAGAATTTGATGATCACAACTTCCAAAATAAAATGTTGCTGAAAACTAAATAATATAAAAAAGAAATAAATGGCTAAACTTACATTCAAATTTTGGTTTCTTCAATACCTTTACTTTACGAATCATAACATCATGAAGTGGATATATTCTTTGACATGCTTTTTCTATGTCTTTACCAATGCTATCTGGAATTCTGCAATATAGTTTGTGATTCAGGATTAAATATATATATTAAAGATATTAAAAAAATAAAACATGATAGATTGTGACATTAGTACATAATGTTTACATAGTTTAAATTGAACCAGGATGAATTTCACAAATAGATCATCTGTTGTAGAATTAGTAACATAAGTCAATACCATACAATACTCATAGTTCATATTTTCTCCCTCATATTTCAACCAAAAAAGACTGCTACACTTCAAAAAGTGACTGATTATTCTTCTTCCTATGTTTTACAGTACACTCCTAACCTAAACAGGTATGGATGTAAAAACTTTCAAACACCTTGGAAAATAGTGCTGCACTTCAGTCACCTTGACTATCACCTCTGGCTGTGCCCAGAGGTGATTCCATTACTATTAGGCAACACATTAGATTGAACTATTTAGTTTTTTTTTACTTGTGTTGCTAATAAATCATTAGTTCTTTAGAATGAGATTATCAAGGTAATATATTGTTTACTAGTTTTGTATCTAAGAGTTGCTTACTGTGCTAACACCTTTAAAGATAGTATCTAAGAGTGCCGCTAGGTTTAGAGAAGTTTTCACGGCCCCGAAAGAACAAGCAAAGTATCAAAGAGGTCCGCTAGTTTTAGAGACAAGTTTCTGCACCCGGCAAAATATGATCAAAAGAATGCACGGAGAAGAACAAAGATCAGGTCAAACTTAAAAGAAGATGAAAGAGTCATGCCGAATTCTTTGGGGTTTACAACCCTTAGTGCAAGGTCAGAAGATCGCAAAATAAAAAGGGACTGAGCCAAGTATAAGGGGCTTCCCGGTTCCAGTCACCAGAAGAGAGGAGCTTCCAGGCCAGAGAGGAATCCCAGTTAAGAATTGGTGGCAGTCGTCCAGGCATTTTCAGCGAGCCCAAGAAGAGGAAATAAGGTATGTAAATTACCCGAAGCAACCGCTCGGAAGATTTTCTTTTTTGCCGTGGGAGAACAACCTTTTGTCGGTTGCAGTCCACAGCCCACTATTTTCCCGATGAGATATTACTGAAGCCAGACATTCCTGAGGAAGCTCAAGATCTGAGATGAAAGAAATGCCATAAGACTATAGTGAAAGACTTTTGACTGAATGTGCGATGTAGAGTTTTTTTGTAAGTTCAAACCTTTTGTATATTTCCTCTCATAGTAGGTTTATAGAAAGACTTAAGAAATTGTTCAATAGTAGTAAGAAGTGTCATTAAGAGAATCGATTGGCATACTGGAAGTTGATATAAAATTGTAAAGATAACTTAACAGAGAGTTAGCTAACCTCTTTGCAAGTAAACTAGAAGTTTACTAAGTTGAATTTGTAAGCGGAGAGTAAATAAGATTCTGAGTTAAAGAAGTTAATTAGTGTTAAAGTAAAAAGGTTCTAATTTATGCTAAAGATTTTATAAATGGATAGAGAAAGCAATCTCCCTATTGTTTAATTCATGTATAATTTCTAAATAAATGTGTTTTAATTATTTGTTAAAAGTGTGCTGCCTGATCTTTTATTTTACAACTGCACTGTTCTTAAATAAATCGGACTTGTGAGCGGGAAATAATTTAAGGCAATAAAAATGCAGTTCAGTTACTTACGAACCACGACTATTAAAGCAAACATTGATAAAAGAAACTTCACTCGTGAGAGAGAGAGGGGGAAATCGACCGGAAGTTTTATTTAGTCTTATGCCAATGAAATGATATATTGGTGGCACAGTCTGCCAAAATAAATTTCCAGTATTCATAAGCATTCAACTAGTAAATACAGAAGGTGGATAATAATAGTATGCAGTAGAGTAAAATGAGAAAGGATAAGAGAGAAAAAGCGCATTAGAGTAAAGCTATAAAGAATTAGGAATAGAATAAAGATAGAAGAGAGCAAAGTTCAAGATATTACATATAAGAAAATAACCATTACGTTTACAATGCCGCAGGCAGCAGAAAATATTACATGCTGACATATACAGCACAGATATACTGTATAGATTATTGTGGGGGGGGGGGGGCTGATGTATACGGAGTGTCCAGGCTAGAAGCATTCAAAAATAATGGCTTATAATGTAAGAACCATTCACATTTTCTCAAACTAATGCTCAGTCAATAGGAAATATCTCCAAGATTTGTTTTGTCACACTTTCAAGGTAACTAATTGCACATGTACAAAAATGGGATAAGAACAGCTTTTCCTGGACATTAGATCAGAAGAGGATGCCCAACAGCCTGGTACCTAGATCTCCAGACATGACTCCACCAGACATTTTTGCATGGGGATTTATTTTAAAGACTGTGTACCAGAGAAAATTTCGATGATTTGAAACAGTGTATCATTGCGGCAGCTGCTCTAATAATGCTGCAGATGTTGAAAAGCTCTAGTGTTGTTTTGAATTATGTTGAGCTACAAAAGTGCCCACATTGAAATTTACTAACCTTCATAAAAACTTGGTGAGTTACTGTATAATAACAGAAAATTATTTTAATAAACCTTATAAATGCTGAGATGTGTGTATTTGTGAATACCTCTAGCCCAGACACCCTATATATATTATCAAGCTGAGAAATTATGAAAACATTAAGATCCCTTCATTGATCTTGAAAAAAGAACATAAGATACCAAGGGGAAGAGAAGTGCTTTTTAACACATTCAATTTGAGATGTTTCATGCTATACTAGTGGAGCACGTGATGCTAAACACAGCCCATCATGAATATGTTACACTCTTCTTGTATTTCTCTACTCAGACACCTTCAACATGGAGAACTGTTAAAGCAAACATTGATAAAAGAAACTTCGCTCGTGAGAGAGAGGGAAATCTACCGGAAGTTTTATTTAGTCTTATGCCAATGAAATGATATATTGGTGGCACAGTCTGACAAAATAAATTTCCAGTATTCATAGGCATTCAACTAGTAAATACAGAAGGTGGATAATCATAGTATGCAGTAGAGTAAAATGAGAAAGGATAAGAGAGAAAAAGCGCATTAGAGTAAAGCTATAAAGAATTAGGAATAGGATAAAGATAGAAGAGAGCAAAGTTCAAGATATTACATATAAGAAAATAACCATTACGTTTACATTATCATGTCGCAGACAGCAGAAAATATTACATGCTGACATATACAGCACAGATATATTTATGCTTATAAATAAGTTGCATTTTCCCATTATTCCTTTGAAATGAAACTGCTCCACATCTAAGAAGTTTATGAAATTACTAGTTCACCTTTTTTTTTTTTTCATTAGGAACTTAAGTATTTTATAATAGGATGCACTGCAAGAAGATAAAGATCAGATAACAGGCCAAAAACCCAAATTAGCTCTTTGCAATTTTTATATGAGGAGATTTCATTCCAGTTATTTAGTCTCACTTAAATCATCCCAGGAGGTATAAAAACAGCCTCTACATTCAAGGATACAGATCAGGAATTTGATTACAGTAACAAACTCGGTACTGAAATAAGACACCTAAAACAATAATGAATATTTTGCTATTAAAATAACCAACACGTTTTTATGAATTACATAATTTTTCACCCCATTTTCAAGAAAAACATTTTTTTTTTTTTAATAAGAACTCATTAATGCTGAAATTCTTTAGGAAGTAACATCTACTGCTTGCTGAGAAATCAATAATAATGGTTTAAAAATCTTGTACCCATTATCTGTAATCAACAGTAATAATAAAATAAGCCAAAAGTTAAAGTATCCATCAACTCAAGGTGACTTCAATGCCTAGTACATCGATTGTTTCTTATTCAGTGTTTTCACTTGAATAGCTCTTAGATTAGGTAGATAGTATAATTCAACCATAGTTTCTTGTTTAAAAACCACATGTATGCGATTTCTTTTAGAATGATGGTGATTAACTTCTACAGAAATCACCCCTTGGTCTTGCAAAGCTACTGATAAAGCAACTCCCATGTGCTCTTATACATAGTATTCAACATAATAAATAATCTGCACAGCAGTAATACTTTTCTTTCAACCAAAAAATAATATTTTTTTTTTTACATTGAAGCTCTACATGTGCAAAATTATGTTCATTCCTTCAATTCATTTTAATCAATTCAATTAGATTAAAACACAGCAATATGCATGCAGATTAGTAATGACATTTTCTTTCTGCTACCACTGTGTTTGATGAAATTTCTAGCAATTTTATAACTTGAAAATCATCTGTACCTAGGAAGACTAACAAATTTCAGTTAATTCAATGTGAATTTAACGCAACATGATATGGTTTGTAAACTAAATTAGCAATCGGACATCTACTACCATCACCACAAAAATAAGATTAATAACAAAGAACAACTATTCAAACTATTATATTGTTACTAAGTAAGGAGAAAGATGAAGAATTAAAAAGAATAGTTTAGGTTGATTTTAAATGTAAACAATTTCAAAAATATTACGCTGTCACTTACAACTTATTTACAACTTCCTTGAGATCTGTAGAAGTGACTTCACGTTCCATAATCTCCACCATTTTTTTCCGAATAGCACGTACCTGTAAAGGGTATTGAAGACAGTTCATTAACATTTGACATCAACAGTGGGTTTCAATATTTCCCTACCCTCCCCCCCCACAAAGTCCCCTAAGCTTATCTTACCTCTGTAATTTATTCCTCTAACAAACTGTATAGACACACGCTTACTGGTAAGCTTAGTAAGCAGACAACATTTATTTTCCAGCTTATGAATTCGGATTCCACTGTTGCATGGACATACATGAATGTCATCATCTGATAGATAATATTCAACCCCAGTTTGAGACCAATCTGACTTCTAGAAAGTGAAAGAAGGATCACATATGATCTCTAGAGCAGATTCCCTAAAATCCAAGGTATTGACATACTAAAGGCTACATTTACAATCCTCTGTGGATGGGATTCATAGAAATAAATGAATAAATATTGGCCATATGTACAGGTTCATATGGCCACACAAACAAAAATATACTAACTGCAGTACTACTGATTTACTATTTCCATGAACTCAGGGGTTGGCATTCTGGAAAATCTATGACAGAAAAGCTTCTTTAGGTGTTCCAGACAAGATTTATGAAAGCATACTTAACAAAGAGGATAAGAAAAATTGTGAAGGAGAAACTTAAAGAACTAGGTTCAGGCTAATTAAGAACTGCTGGAATCAGATTTTCACTTTAAGACAAAATGTTGGAAATCATGGGGAAAAAAAGATTTATAAAGTTTATAGATCTGAAAAAGGCATGACAAGATGCTGCTCAATACACTGTAATTATAGCTGTTCAAACAATATAATTATAATAATTAATCTCTTATGTCAAGGTATATTATACTGAGCAATTTATAGTTCTGTATTAAAGTTTTAAGTCAGTAGTCAGAATTGAAGAAGATGCATGAAAATGGTGTTTACTCCATACGTAACATTATGAAGGAAAAGTAACATTAAACCTCATACCATGATTGGATATGTTACTGTCAACTCTTTATTTTGATGTTATATTCCTAAATAAATCCAGAACTAAATTGAATAAATGCTGTGGCAAATTTGGCATGAACATTAAAAACAGATGCATCCTGAATGGAGAACCTACAGAACAAGTAAAACATTCTGGCTAAGCAAAGCTGTTATTTTAGTGAGCCAAGTGAATAAACTTATATGGAATGAAGAAAATAAATAATCAAAACACCCCACTAGCTACACACGTGTTGAAAGCTAATTTTAATTTATGGCAATTAACAGTGCCTTAGAACAGCGCTTCCCAAACTGTGGGCCGCGGCCCCCTTGGGGCCTTCGGTTTTGTTGAGGGGGGGGGGGGGCATGAAATAATGAAAATACATGTAACATGTTTTAAGACTAAGTAGATTTTTTTTTATTTTAAAAGAAACGTATTTAACTTTTATTATTTATTATTTCTTTTTTGTTATTTTTTATATTTTAATGGAAAAATTCACACATTGGTGTTGGTTCCCAAATTTTGCTTCCTGTGTATTTCGGCGCTTAATGAATATTAGTAAATATTGCTTATTCATGTTTCATTTCAAAGCAGCGGTTAATTGTATTTACTTCGAATGCTCTCAGGGAAGCTCCAAATCTTCCTGTCCCTTTCATCACGCGTTCGTAATCAGGGACAATTGATATTGACTTTATATACATATCAAAACTCGTTTTATATTATCACTGTCATCCGAGCTAGTTTTCTGTTACCAATAAAAGTTTCGCATATACTTCACACATGAAAAAAAGCTTAAGCAGGTTCATGTAGGGAGATAGTAACTCGCTTGCAGTGGTAAACAACATGCCCTCCCTAGCAGCAGAGGCAATAAAACAAGTACTTTTATTAGGCCAGTGAATAAAGTATGAAGAGTCCTTGTAATATATTTCTCAACAAATAGTGCAATTAGAGACAACTGGGATAAAAACACACTAATTAATGAATTACATGTCACCCTCATACAGAAACTATGCTGTATAGACTGAAACAAAACCATATGTTGCATGGGCAAACACAGAGTCTAACTAAAAACTATTGTTATTAATTAGATGTGTGTGAGTTCGATTTCCCAAGGCAGCAATAAAATTCAACCGAACATGTTAAAATTCGTAAAAGTGTTAAAACTAAGTACTATATATATATAATGAATGTTATGGCAGTTTCACATATGGAATTCGGTTAAAGTGAGTTAGCATTTCAACTCAATTGTCAGCTATGCTTTTATCTTTCGGTTGTGCGATCTTTTGTTAATACCGCACCAATCATATGTACGTTTTAATAACCTGCCTTTGCTGTCTGTTTCGCGTTAGGCTTAATTACCGTAAAGTCACAAAAGAGAAAAATGTTCCTGGTCCGGGGATTCCCTTATTTAGGTAATATTCACTAATTTCATGTTATCAGTCTGTGGTGTGCCAGTATTAATAAGTGGTGATATTATTTGATCTATTCTACTTTAAAAAATTTAACCTTGAGATGGATAAGTGGCTGATAAAAAAAAAATCCTGCGAACAATCAGAAGAAGCAGAAACAGACTCGAACAAAGGACAGTATTTCATATTTTATCAGAACAGCCTGCATCGTCTTCAGAACCAAACGGTAAGAGGCAAAAAATGTAATATATGCATTTGATTTTTGCAATCGCTGTGTATGTTTTGTAATGAATATAAATACAATAAATATTATAATAATATCTCTCTCTATTACGATTTTTTTCGAGGGGGGCCGTGAAATATTTTAATTTTTGCAAAGGGGACCCTGACATCCAGAAGTTTGGGAAGCACTGCCTTAGAACACTGAAATATAACATCTATTGATACTGGAGTTCTAATATACGACTAATTTGAAGGAAAATGTCGATAGCAAGTTCACAGTATCTTGTACAACTGCTCCATCTATTCAATGGACATCAACAGATGCCATCTGATCACTAAGATGTTTGGTGATGTGCCATACATCCTTGCCAGCAGGTCCTGTTGTATGCTTTTCTGGAAGCTTAATCGCTCTAGATACACCACCCATCTCACTGGCCATCTATCCCATCCCTCTTTCCAGGAACTTAACCTTCTATTACTGTTTTGAAAAGTCCTCCTTCCATCCTTTCAATGTGAAAGGATGGAATGAATAATTTCAATGTGTCCAAATTATTTCAATTTTCTTCTATCAATATCCTTAAGGAACTTTAAAGTTCTGTTAATCCTTTCTGGCACCCACCCATTTGTCTACCTTTCTGTATATGATATCCTCAACAGCCTTTCTGTAACACCACATCTCAAAAACAGTTATTATTTTCCTTCGACGTCTTTAGGTTCCAAGTCTCACATCCATAAGTCGCTATTGGAAAAACAGCTGCATCTACAACTCTCAACTTTGTTCCTGTGGAGACAGATTCATTCATCCAGATTTTAGACAAATCTTTGATTGTTGTTTTAGCCATTCCTACTAGAACATCTTCTGAACTGCAATTTTTCACCTCAATAATGGATTTGCTAACTTCAATTCCTTATCCATTAAGGTGCACTTGTTTCTCAGGAGCTTCTCTGTCTATATTTCCTTTGAGAACCATAAGATTGAGCTAAGTCCTCTCTTCTTACTGATCTTGTTAATTTTATCAAGAATTTATCTTAGTTCTTCCTTGTCATTACAAAGGAATAGAGTATCATCAGCATACCTCAGCTTATATCCCATGCTTCATGTATAATATCCTCCACATATATACTAAAGTGAGGAGAAAGCAAATATCCTTGCCTACTCCCTTTCCAACCTGAAGCCAATCCTTTAATCCAACAATTGTTCTTACTGTGGCTTCTTGTTCACTATACAAGTTAGCTCTCAACCTGAGTATGTTGAGGAAAAACTCATTATTTTCATTACTTACCAATTTCACATGCTGAACACATTATCATAGATAGGAAGTCTAAATTCTTTATACTTTTCTATTATCTGTCTTAGGCAAAGGAGCTGAGCTCTGGTACCCTTACCTTTCCTAAAAGCTGCTTGTTCTTCAGGCATCTCTACTTCAAGCCTCAATCCTATTAACCCTTTGATATATAAATTATTTTTAAAGTTGGCTCTAAATTCGTTTGAAATTGACGCGAACGTCGTAACTTCTGCAATACGTCAAAATCAATTTTGGCGCAATAAACAAGACTTGTCACAGACGTCTTTGTATGTTAATGGGTTAAGAATGTTCTTTAATAAAATCTTGCTTGCATGAGAGATTAAACTAATAGTTCCATAGTTCTTGCAAAAATGACATTTCCAGTCTCTAGACCATGATCATGTCTCCCATATCTTTGTAATCAATCTATGAAACTCCTATTCCTCCATTTCCCATGGCCTTCTCTTCTGGGATTCCATCTGCACCAGGGGACTTATTGCCGTTAAGCTGTGTAGATGCTCCTTTAATCTCATGCTTAAGTGAAGGAGGTTCCAAATAGAAATTTTCTTGGTGAGAGGGCTTCTATAAATTTGCCTTATCCTCTCTGCTGTACAATTCTTTACAGTAATCTTTCCATTTGTTTTTGATTTCCAGTTCCTCTGGAGTACTGTTGCATTCTTGTCTTTGATTATATTCAACTTGTGCTTTAGGTCACGAAGCAAATGAAACATCCATTTAATTCTGTCTCTTCACAACAGTATAAAAATTTTCCTTGTCCTGCCTAATGGCTCTTCTGACTTCTCTATGTAATTTTTTACATTCTTCAGTCCCTGTATCTTTATTTCTCTAACTGCCTTCATTCGATTAGATCCCATGTTGAATCTGATATCCACGAGTCTCTTGGTTTTCTAATTGGGCTGAGATACTTCTTGGGTGTATCCTGTATTATAACCTTGACTCCTTCTAAACACATTTCAGGTGAGTTCTAACTAGTCTCGAAAAGATCCACTAGTCAGGCACATCCCAGTCTAGTGGGATGTGCCTGACTCGGAAGGTTTGAGTCATAGTTTAACTTTGGCTGTTACTAGCTGAGATACTTCTTGGGTGTATCCTGTATTATAACCTTGACTCCTTCTAAACACATTTCAGGTGAGTTCCTAACTAGTCTCGAAAAGATCCACTAGTCAGGCACATCCCAGTCTAGTGGGATGTGCCTGACTCGGAAGGTTTGAGTCATAGTTTAACTTTGGCTGTTACTAGCTAATGGTCTACCAGTCTTCTCCAGGACAAGTATGCGCACATCAGAGATGCTTGTCTTCCATCGTTGGAGAGCCAGGATGCAATCAACCTGGTGCCTTGACCTATCAATGTTAAATATACAAGTATAGGTCCATCATGGGTGTTTCTGGAAGCAGGTATTGGACAAATTCCAGGTCTTTCACCACTGGTGTTATGTTCACCCTGACTAAACATGCCACACTCAGGCCTAACTCAAATATTCTTTCCCACTTTTGCATTCAAGTATGTAAAGTACATCTTATCTTGGTGGGCAATCCAAAACAGTAAGTTTTCATAGAATTCCTCACTCTCTTCATCAGGCTTATCTGTTTGGGGATACATAAAGTACAATGATTGACAAATTAGTAGGATGAGCCTCGAGTCTAATCAAAGTATCCTGTCATTAATATGTGGGATTATAATTAAAGGTTCTTCCCTGAACTTCAGTATACTGTCTTCAGTATCCCAGCTACCTCACGATGCTTTGGGTCACCTCCTGAATAAAGAACTAACTTACCATTCTGTCTTTTGAACTGACCTTCTCCATTCCATCTGGTCTCTAATTCCCATGATGACAATTTTATACTTCATCTCTTTACAGGCAATATCAAAAGTACCCATTTGTAGAACCCATACATTCCATGTGCCAATGTAAAGTTCCCCTTAACATTAATCCCATAGCTTCTGTATTCCTCATTCACAATATCACTGACTTTTGTTGGAGTAAATGCAATATACTTCTCAAACAGGATCCTCTGCCTTACCCTGAATGTGGCTCTGGCTATTCTGCGTGACAACTAATGCAGCATGAGATATATTATAAGGCACAGCCATTGTAACATGAAATTAAGAATTATCAACACGTTTGCACAAGATTATTTAATATATTTCAATTTGAAAATAACAAACTATCATCAGCTTGAAAGGAAACAATCTTTTACAAGGTAGAATACAAACAATTGATCATTTAAAATTAGAACGAGCCACGTGATGTTACATTGCTAATCACGATATCATTTCACTGAGGAAATGTAAACGAGTGCAGAAATAAATTACATGGAAAAGTTCACAATGTTATACAAAAAACTTATTTATAAAATCATATTAAAGATATCATTAGAACAAATGTAGTATCTAGAAGTTATTACAAAAAAAAATAATAAAAAATAATAATAATAATATATTAATGTGTTATTCGGATCAAACTTTCTCATATTTTTGAGAATGATATGCAGTCATTTCGGTTCAAGTTAGGACTTTGAACTAAGGCCTCAGCACTCTCTTTGAATAGGCATTCAAATTTTATATCAGCATGTGTCTAGAAGGCAAGTTTTAAACAAGAGAATGTTGTGGTTTGTCTCTATTCCATGTTGAGCCAATCCAGACTTATCAGATTTGTTGTGAAGAATGTAAGATTGATGTTCTTGTATTCTTTTTTCTACACATCATCCGGTTTGTCCAAAGTAAGAAAGATGGTAGTCACATAGAACTTGGTATATACCAGGAAGAGACATAGTAGAGCGTTTATCTTTAGATGATGGGAAATAGGTGGATGTTTTATTGATAGGAATACAAGTAGCTGCTAGATCATATTTCTTCAGAATGAAATTGGTTCTGAAATTCTGGAGATATATGGTGTTGGAATTCATACAGATTCTTTGTTGTTTTGGTTTGGCTTGTAGGATTCGAACAGATGTTGTGTGGTCCTTTCAGAGAAAGGATTTAACTTCATGTTATGTTTGATAGTAAAAAGTTCTTTTTGTAACTGCTGGGAAGTAATGTTTAGTTCGAGCTCATCGAATTAAACATTTAATGATTCCTATCTTCTGAGAAGGATGATGAGCAGATTGCTTGAGAATATAACGTCTAGTAAAAGTGGGTTTTCTGTAAACAGATGTAGTTTAATTACCTGATGGTGAGCAAAAGAGAAGGATGTCTAAAAAGGAAGGTAAGGAATCTGTTGTGAGGCAGGCCACATTGCAAAAATGTGGTCTATATATCTAACCCAGAATGAATGTTGAGAGTATATAGACGAAAAAAGGATGTCTTCTAAATGCTCCAAATAAAAGTCAGCTAGAGCAGGGGAAAGTGGACTTCCCCATGGCAGTTCCTTCTATTTGCTTATAGAATTTGTTTTGACACACAAAATATCTGGAGTGTATTACAAATCCAAATAACTTTACGATATCTTGTGGGAAGATGTTGTAAGTAATTCTAAAGTCTCTTAGAGAGGTACATTTGTGAATAGAGATTCTATATCGAAGCTCACCATAAGATCAGTAGTTTTTTTTTTCACTCTTTTTTGAAAAACTTTCGATTTCTTAAATGAAATAAAAACGTCTCCTTACAACCTACTGATCTTATGGTGAGCTTTACCTCCTTTTTAGTCAAAATCAATACTTTGCACCCTCGTATCAAGTTCCCCATGGAAATTGAAAAAGATAACAAATTATCCTTTTTAGACATCCTTATCTTCTGCTCACCATCAGTTAATTTAACTACATCTGTTTACAGAAAACCAACTTTCACTGGACATTACATTCTCAAGCAATCTGCTCATCATCCTTCTCAAAAGATAGGAATCATTAAATGTTTAATTCGGCGAGCTAGAACTAATTGCTCAACTCCCCAGCAGTTACAGGAAGAACTTTCTACTATCAAACATTACATGAAGTTAAATGATTTCTCCGAAAAGATCACTCAATACCTGTTCGAATCCTACAAGCCAAACCAAAACAACAAAGAATCTATACATCGAGTTCCAACACCATCTCTGGAATTTCAGAACCAATTTCAAGAATTCTAAAAAAATATGATCTAACAGCTACTTATATTCCTTTCAATAAAATATCCACCTATTTCTCATCGTCTAAAGATAAACGCTCTACTATGTTTCTTATATACCAAGTATATAAGAAACATAGTAGAGCGTTTATACCAGGTATATACCAAGTTCTATATGACTACCATCTTTCTTACTTTGGACAAACAGACACTCTATAGAAAAAAGAATATAAGAACATCAATCTTGTATTCTTTACAACAAATCTGATAAGTCTAGATTGGCGCAACACAGAATAGAGACAAACCACAACATTCTCGTTTAAAACTGCCTTCTACACATATGCCAATATAAATTCGAATGCCTATTCAAAGAGTGCTGAGGCCTTACTTTAATACCCTAATTTAAACCGAAATGACTGCATATCCTTGTCAAAAATATAGGAAAGATCTGTCTAATGATATCTTTAATATGATTTTATAAATTAAGTTTTTTGTATGACATTGTGAACTACATGTAATTTATTTCTGCAATCTTATGTCTACATTTCTTCAGTGAAATGATATCGTGATTAGTGATGTAACATCACACGGCTTGTTCTAATTTTAGATGATCAATTGTTTGTATTCTACCTTGTAAAAGACTGTTTCCTGTCAAACCACTGATGATGGTTATTTTCAAACTGAAATATCTGGCAATATATTAAATAACCTTCTTGTGCAAACGTGGATAATTCTTAACAAACACATTAGCATTTTGGGGTGAAGTCACAAGAAAAAAAAACAGTAAGGTTGCAGATGCCTTTTCCATATATCTGGGAGATAAAAAAAAAATCACTGAGTAAATTTTCTTGAATACTATAAAGAAGCATCTCCAGGCAGTCAGAGACTCAACAAGGGAGCACTGTCTAAGATGTAATTCCTTGATGCCTACCATCTCTCCTTGGCAGTGGTGCTGCTGGACAGGGATGTAGTAGTTTTAAACATGGCATCAGGAGTGGAGGAAGTGCAAGTTATGTAGTGGTTGGGCGAGCTGAAATCAGTCAAAGCAGTGCAATGTAAGCTCTGCAGGTGTACAGAAAGGCAGCACCCAACCCCAAAAGTATCCATTTGTGGGAAGAAAATTTCCTAACAACTGGAAGCGTTTAGAAACAACATGCAGGAGAGAAGCAGCTAATATCGAAAAGGTAGAGGATTTGCAAGCCTTTTGTGCAAAGCCTGACAAAATCTATTAGGAGAACTGCAAATACCTTTCTCTGCCATTCACTAGGTCATCATAAGTTGCATCTACATACAAAGTGCAGGTGTTGCAAGAAATCAAGCAAAATGATAAGCCACAGCAGGTAATGTTTACAGCTGAAATTCTGGAACGTGTTGACAAGAATCCAGAATTTCTTTGCCAGATCTGCTTTTTGGACGAAGCCACTTTTCATGTCAGTGGACAAGCTAACAGACACAATTCAGGATATGGAGGTGGGAAAATCCTCAGTGTCATGGAATACATGTGTGACAGTCCCAAAGTAAATGTCTAGTGTAATGCGAAATGCTATCATTGGCCCATTTTTTTCGTTGAAAGCAACATCAATGGAATTATTTACCTCTACATGCTGGAAAATTTCATCTTTCCACAACTTGAAGACTTGCAACAGCACATCCTCTTTCAAAAGGACGGTGCCCCACCACACTGGTATTTGGAGGTCCATGCAACTCTTGACAGGTTCTTTCCTGGCCACCATGATCGCTGGATCATACCCCACTTGATTTTTTTCTTGTGAAGGCGGTATGCAAAGGACACAGTCTAGCAACTAAAGTGGACAGCCTAGAGAACCTGAAACACTGCATTTCTGCTGCTGTGTCCTCCATTACCCAACATGCTTCAGAGAACCTGGTCACAGATAGACTATCAACTTGACATTGTGCATGCTACTAAAGGAGCACACGTGGAAGTGTACTGATTTTTTTTTTTTTTTTTTTTTTTTTTTTTTTTTTTTTTTACAAAAACTTGGTGGATGTTCCTTCTCATTTGTACAATTTTGACACCATGGTCCATACACTTTAGTAGTAACACGTTGACAGGTAGTCTAATATATGGACACTCCTGTAATATTCAGTCTGAACTCTTCAAACTAAAATGCATACCTTTGCATTTAGCAACATTTGCCCATAGAATGAGTCTGTTCAAGTTGGATTCCAAAAATTCTGAATTAGAAATGTCCCTTCTCACCAGACCCAAATTCATATGGAAGATAATAAAAAAAAACTATATGAAACCAATTAAAAATTCATGTTCAGATTTCCCATTATGTCTAACTGCTAAATGTTAGAAATAAAACCACTATTTATGATAATGCTACTTATGACAATCTATGGGGGAACAACAGAAATCTTACCTGTGTGTGCTGTGCATAACATGTCTTTTTCACTTGGTTTGCCCATTTTTTGGTAAATCCAATACAAAACATTCGAAGTAAATAACCATCAGTAGTCCTTGCATCAACATTTGCTTCAATTAATGTCTGAAATACAAAAAATTAGTAAATTAATAGGTTATGTATGACAGAATGGATTTTAAGTATATAAACCCTAAAAAATGCATGATATATTTCAATGTCACCATGCCGAGTCTATATCTCAATCAATAACAATGAAGCCTTACAGTGAAAGATTTAGGCTCAAATTCTGTTTAAGACATGAACCTTTATAAATAAACCAGGATCATATATGAATCTGTCAAATTCCTCTATGAAACTGTCTACCTTTAAGAGCAACGTATCCACATGTACTTGAATTGTGTAATTATTTTATTAATGTAAAAAATATTTGGAATAAGATAGATTTCAGACACACTAGGTACTAAGATCTAATATTAATAATTGATTACCTATTCTGATGCTTATAATATCTTAGGCATAGTGCTTATTCCGAACTAGAGCAAATATTGATGTTTAAACTGTTAAACTCACCTGCCATTTTTTCACCATTGACCTCAATTTATCTGTAGTCAAATCCATCCCATGAAAGTTTGTTAATACATTCCTTCCCTGAACTTCTTCAGCAATAAGTCTGAATTTTCTGTGTGTAATTTCATCATTCTGAAGGTCAGCCAATGATATTTCAAACACTCGTCCTTTCAGACCTTCAGAAGCAATTCCTAAAAAAAGTACAAACAGCATCACAAAAGAGACTAAAAAAGCAGCACAAATAAATATATCAATGTAGAATTAGGTAACATTTTTTTCTGGGAATTAAACTTTACCTCACAAAAGCACCTGCAAAAGGTGTAGCTATTTGCTTTATTTCTCTAATGACAAAAAAACATCCATTTAAGCATTCAGTTACTTTTTAAAGGCCAATTTTGGGAAAATTATATATCCTATTCTGCATAATGGGAATATATTTCTGGTAACTGAAACTGATCAAATAAAAGTTGTAATAAAGATCTGACCACTCATTTTAAAGCCTAAATTCTATACATTGTCATATAAAACATGTCAAATTTCTTACACATACAATCCAAGTGATATAGGATACTATGACAGTACCACATGATAAAGTTTATATTATTAACTTCCCTTCACCAATTTTCCTTCAAAGTAATTGTCTCGAATATTGCCACATTACATTCAAAGATACTATTTACTGTACCAATCTGTTTTGATCTTCCTCTAGGTTTTTTCCTTCAAACACCTGTTCTGTTAACGTTTCTTTTCCCATTCTTTTTTTTTTTTTTTTTTTTGAGGTTCTAGAGAAGGGATGGGGAACCCCTCGACAGCAGGCGAAATTTCGCCCGCAAGTCTATTTCAATTCACCCCTTTGCTGATTTACTCATATGCGCATATAAATAAAATTTTATAATAATTTAAATTTATTATAATTAAATTTATTTAAATTTAAATAATTACCGTATATTATCGCGTATGATGCGATCCACGTATAATGCGAACTAGAAATTTTGTTTGAAAACTAGCTCTAAAATGCCATGTCCACGTATAATGCGATCTGTTAATGTTGTTCCATAACATTATAAATAATACAATACGAATTAACGAAAGAAATATTTATTTAAAAACAAAATGGCAAAATCCTGTCAAACATTTCATTTATAAATTCATCTGTAGGGATTGCATCATCAGTGTAGCAGTTGTCGTCATCGTCTTCATGCTCTCCAATTTGTTGTGCGTCATCCTCGCTTTCGTATATGACGTGATCTTCGGGATCATTCCATTGAATTACTTATTCCACATTTAAGAAATGAGCGTCGAATCATTTCGGATGGTATCGAATCCCATGCTTCTTTAACCCAGCTGGTGACTAGGATGATCTCAGGCTTCTGAAAATTCCCACCCTTTGTCATCTTCACCAAACCAGATGACATCCATTCTCTCCATTTTTCACGTAAGTGATCTTTAAATGGCTTATTCAAGCTGACAACAAGCTGCTGCAAAACGGAACTTAAACCACCCGGTATGACTGCTAGGTCTGTACGTAGCTCACGTGCTTTCTCTTTGCTTGCCTCTGTTAAATGTGCCCGGAACATATCCCAGACTAGCATGCTTTGTTGACGTAACAAGCTACCTGGATGTATGTTCCATACTTGATCCAGTCACAACTGTACACCTCTTTCATCCATCCAACCTTTCTGATTGGCGCGAACAATTACACCTGGTGGAAATTTCATATGCTTCGGAATTTTCTTCTTTTTAAATATCACTGTTGGCTTTAATTTGGTTCCGTCTGCCATGCATGCTAAAACAATGGTAAAATGCGTTTTCCCGTTGTTTTTATGAAGACACCCGCTTCACCAACTGAGTTTACTGTTCGATTCCCAGGCATATCAAAGTACATGGATGTCTCATCCATATTGCCAATTTGGGAAAGTTCATATCCGTGACACTTCCGTAATTTTATGATAAATTTATGGAAGGACTGCACTTTTTCTTCAAGCTGCTTTGGTAACTTCTGCCCAATTTTTGTTTGGTGTCGTAATGTTAATGCTTTGCGTTCCATAAATCTGTTGCACCACCCAGGCGAAGCAAGAAAAGATGAAATACCTGGTGTGTCCTTGAATTTACCATTCTTGAGTTGTAGAGCTCGAAAATGAATTACATTTCTTGCTACTATAACACCATCTTGTTATTGCATCAAAATCCATTCATTTAGCTCTTCTACGAGTTCTGGAAAGGATGCTACATCTCCACGAAGGGCACGTTTCGTTTTGGGGATTTTTTCAAGACTGTCTTTTTGCTTACGCCAAAGTCTAATATTACTCTCTGCTACACCAAATTCTCTCATAGCAACAGTGTTATTATGTTGCAAACTGCACGACACGCAATTTAAATCCTGCTTCAAAAGTTGAACGTTTACGTTTCTGTTGGGTCATTTTCAGGCTAGGTTTGTTTAACGAATAGTATTTAAAATGAGCTATGGTTAAACCGATATACCTAACTGTGCTCTATCATTCGGCGATGGAGAGCGCATCCACAGATATGATGCGCGCTCGGTCGCCGAATGAGAGTGGGTCAAGTAGATTTGGTTCCATAGGCATTAGGTATTATATATTGTGTGTGCAAGTCTAATAAGATGTTATATTTTTTAGGATCCGTATATATAATGCGAACCCCTAACTTTAAGTATTTTTTTCCAATAAATTTTTCGCATTATACGCGATAATATACGGTAAATATACAAAACCAAAAATAGCTATATTACATATAATATGATCGTCATACATCTGGTAAGATATATATTGCACACTACATACACTATATATAAGAGTTAAAATTTACCAGTCGCCCGCAGAAGTTTTTAAATTAGCAATTTTCACTCTTGATACTAAAAAGGTTCCCCATCCCCCCTACTCTAGAGAAAACTACTGACACAATGAAAAAGAAAAAGTTCATCCTTGTTGGGGATCTAAATTGCAGAGTAGAAAGTGATTGTGAAAAATACAAAATTTTGGGAAAATTTGGAGAAAAGAGCAAAAAAGCTAATAATAATAGCAAATACCTGTTCGATTTCAGGGCATGGACTGGTTATTACTAACACCATGTTCCAACATAAAAATACACAAATTCGCATGGAGAGAAGAGGCAAGGAATAAGAAAAGTCTCATTGACAATGTTATTGTTGATAGTGATGTTTTCTCCCTGGTGCAGGAAACCAGAGTGTACAGAGGATCTGAAATTGGAAGCGATCACTATTTAGTCTTGAGCAGGATAAAATTGAAATTCATATTGAAAAGAATAACATGTAAGAAAGTTTTAAAGCGAATAAAAGTTGAGCATCTCTCAGATGTGAACTGTAGACTACAATACACAAAGATTATTGAAGAAAAAATGAAAGAGTTTGAGAACAGGAATCAAACCTTGGAGATTCAGTGGCAAGCCTTGAAGAAAAACCTGATTGATTCAGCCAGAGAGCATGTGGTGAGGTTGTGTACAAGGATAGAAAAATCAGAACTCCATGGTGTACACAAGAAGTAAAAGAAGAAAGCATATCAAAAGTTCCTGGCAAATAAGATAGCTTGTGCTCTGCTCTTAGAGAATACAGAGACAAATGTAAAAAAGCTAAATACTGTGTAAAATTAGCTAAACAAAAGTCATGTGAAGACTTTGGCAAGAACATAGAAAACAAATATCAAGGTTGGAAAATATTCTGGAGGTTACCACTATAATAAGCCAAAAGGCTATTTTACCGGCGACATAAGTTAAGTTTAAAGTGAGATGGTAAATCCCATTTTATTTTATAGCCAGGTACGAAACTCAGATCGAAAATTTTCAATCCAAGTTTCGTACCCAGCTATAAAATAAAACGGGATTTGCCATCTTCCTTTAAACTGAACTCTGGAGGTTGTTGAAGAAGCTCAGAAATGGAGGAAAGATGCTGTAAGAAGGAATTAGAGATGATAAAGGTGACATGAAAACAGGAGAAAAAGATATCCTTGAAGTATAGATTAATTACTTCAAAAAATTGCTAAATGAAACAAGCAGTGAAAGCACAGTGGTAAAAAACTCTACAGGCATACAATCAGGAATACATATCCATACTTGAAGTAGAAAAAGCCATCAAAGGCTTGAAATGTGAAAAGGCAGCAGGAGTAGATGATATTCGAGCAGAAATGCTCAAATATGGTGGTATAAAAGTCTTACAGTGGCTGCACTGTATAGTTCAGAAGGCGTGGACAGTGGGACGAATTCCCGATGATTGGAGTAGAGCTCTCATAGTACCCATATATAAAAAAGGGAAATAAAACTGAATGTGAGAATTACAGAGGTAGTGTTCCTAGTAAGATCTATACAAGCATACTTGAGAAACGGTTGAGAAGAACTGTAGAAGAAAAGCTTGGTGAAGAACAAGCTGGATTCAGGCCAAACAGAGGATGTCAGGATCAGATCGTCAACTTTACGACAAATAGTCGAGAAATCATGGGAATATAACAAAGATCTGTATTTAAGTTTTGTCGATCTGGAAAAGGTATATGACAAGGTGCCAAGAGAGAAGCTGTTCAATACGCTACAGTTATAATAGATTTTGCCACGAGTTGCCTTGGTGTTGCACTACTTACTGGATAAGATAGTACAACACTATATTTAGTCCTGAAGATATTTTCAGGCGCAAACTTTGTTTGCTCTCACTGGGATAAAGGATTAAACTAAATCTATTATAGTCTAACCTAGTGATAAATAAATTTTCAACGCTACAGTTATATGGTGTCAGTGGGGCATTATATCAAGCAATACTTAGTCTTTATTTGAGTTATAAATCAGCAGTTAGGATTGAAGGAAGTACAGGAAGATGGTTTAATGTTAAATCTGGTGTGAGACAAGGATGTACATTATCCCCTCTGTTATTCATTATCTATATGGACACATTATGAAGGAAAGTGGTATTAAACATGATATCAAAATTGTGTTAATGTCAGCTCTTTGCATTATGCTGATGATGTTATACTTCTAAATAATTCCACTACATCTCTGACTAAATTGAATAACTGTTGTAATAGATATGGTATGAAGGTCAGCAATAAAAAGACAAAGACAATGAAAATAGGCAGAATCATTGAAAATGTCAACTGCGTTGTGAACGGAGAACTTGTGGAACAAGTAAAACATTTCGGCTACTTAGGCATGATTTTTAGTGAGGATGGTAAATTAAATATGGAAATACACAACAGAATCAACAAAGATGGTATGTAGGAAGTCAATTGAATAAATTCATATGGAATAAGAGAGAAATTAGTTGCAACACTAAATTAGCTGTATACAAGACAGTGTTCAAACTAGTTTTAACTTATGGATCTGAGAGATGGGTCAGAAGTAAAACACTTGACCAAAGACTAGAGACAGCAGATATGAGAGTCCTGAGAAAGATTAGAGGTGTGAATAGATGGCATCAATGGCAATATCAGATTAAAAACGAGGATATTAGGAAAGAACTTGACATTGTCAGCATCTAGGAATGCGTTAGCAGAGCTAATCTCAGGTGGTATGGTCACTTAAACAGAATGGGTGAAGAAAGATTAGCAAAACAAGTGTGTACTCCTATAGGTTGGCAGGAAAACGACTCAGAGGAAGACCAAGATATAGGTGGATTGATATGGTACAAATTATCTTAGACAATAGAAATATAAGATCTGATAATGTTGGAGTTTTGACAAGTAACAGACTGATTTGGAGGAAAATTGTAGATGGGAGTTAGTAATGATGTAAATTTTTCATGTAGTACTATCATATCCTGTACACCCCCTTGAGGTTACATGGCAGGAATTTGATGATGATGATTCCCATTCTGGTAAGTGACCATACTGTAGGATATCTACTGGTGATATCTTATGTTAATTTTTTTAGGAGCAGCTAAATTTGATAAAATAATTAAATAAAAAGGTAAGGAGAACTTTTTTTTATTATTTATAATGTAGTTAAATATTTCCAAAAATGCATGGCAGAAAAATGCATTATTTCTATTAATAATTAGAAATGTTAATATAAGAAAGCTTTATTACTTACAGCCCGTCAAAAACTATTCGATTGCGATATTTTTATTTCTAAAAAGGACTCTTCACCTCTAGTGTAGTTTTTTTTTTTAATTTCTGTAACATAACTTGAGAGAAGAAATTACTGAACTTTTTAACAATTTCATGGCATTGAACTGCTGACTTGTTTACAAGTGCCCATCACCTCATCACCATGTTGATTACTGTGTCAAACAGTAGTGCGCTTGTGCGAACATTGTACTTCCGAAGAGGAAGATGAATGAGTATGAGAGAGAAAACAGAACAGCTAACGTGTTCACGAACACAGAAAGAGACAACATTCTAGAAAGGAGTTGAAAGTTTTAGGGAAGAAAATAGTTTTAAGAGAATTTCTGAAGCCAAAAGATAAGAGTGTTATGAGGGAAAAAATAGTTACACCAAAATTAACAGATTAATTTCCTTTATATGAAGTAAAGTTGTGACAGATAAAGATGATTATATAGTTTCTCCTGAAGCAAAGGACAGTTCCTTTTTGATACGGTATGCAGAAAGCGTATTCCAGATAATTCTAATAATTGTTTAAATGCTATAAACCTGTAAGAAATTAACTGTTTTGTATTTAAGGATAATGATGAAGCTTCCATAAGGAACCTGGGAACTTTAAAATTATCTTCATATTGTAAAGTAGGAAAGGAACTGATACTGCAAAGAAGATATGAAAGAAATACGTTTTTTTTTTTTTTTTGAGAAAGACTACGAAAATTTTGTCTGTTTTAGAGGAAAAACAGGTATGAGTTAAGAAATTCATATTTTATGGCCATTATTGACAGCTGAAGAAACTGTGTTATGAGCTTAAAGTTTGCATATTGTCAAAAATCCTATGATTTTTGAAGAGATGGAATTTAGGTAATGTTTATGTTCTTTAACTATGTTAAATGTGTGAGCCTTTATTCTCTTTAGGAGATAATTTACTTGAAATGAAAAACTGTATATAGTGCTTGCGAAACAAACATTTTACACAAACCATTTAAGATAATGCAGAAAAATCAATACTAATATTATTTGTATATAAATATATTTTAGAATTTTTTTTCTTTCACTCAATCTCTTAATGTATCATAATAACAGTACGAATTTGTGGTATTAATATTTCTCTTATAATAAAAAAAAATTGGAAACACAATAAAACAATGCTATATCAGATACTCTGCATGCACATTCTTGAATGTTAACAATGTCAATGTTTTTTTTTTTTAATATCTTCCATTTTAATTATGATTCTGCCATCTGCTCACTGTGCTAATTTTTCTTAGAACTCTCATATATGGTCTCGTCTTTGTTCAATAGTTTTATAATATTTCTAATTCAACACCCAGATCCATAAGTTTAAATTGATTTAAACACTCTAGTATAGTATTGGTTTAGTATTCTGGTTAATTTCTCTTATCTCATGCATTTTATTCTGCTCCCTACCAACCTAGCTTTGTTTACTATGTTGTCTATGTCCATATCTAATGTGTAATTTTCAGTAAAAACTGTTTGTAATAGTTTGTTCTGTAGGTCTGCCACTGATTAGGTGATTTTTCCATGTTCCTGCCTATTTTCAGTTGTGTTTATTGCTGATTGTCCTGTAAAATTGGCTACAACTGTTATCAGCTTAGTGTTGAGATAATCTCTAATTTCGACAGCCATCTTAATGTCACTTTGCTTCATAATATGATCCATATAGATGAATAATAGTGGAGATCTCCTTCAATCTTGCATAGCTAATCGTCGTATCTCCCAACCATTCTACCAGCACAACACACAATGCCTCATTTAACCCTTTTACAGAAAGAGATCAGAAAAATCTTGTCCAAATTAGATACCAAGTCTCCTAGCCATGATGGCTTTGATGATATTGATTGATTTGTGGTTTTATGGTGTAAGGACAGCAAGTCATACTGTACCAGAACACACAGGTTACAGCAGTATATAGTATAGAATACACACACACACACACACACACACACACACACACCTAATTCTTTTTGTACATGGTCTTTTTTTTTTACAAAATTTCGAAATAACATGGTTTAGAAAACGAAAGCAATTCTATTTTTACACAGTATATTTTGATTTAACATGGTTCAAATGGCACTTATTTTTAAAATTTCCTTTTGGATTCAGTTCTGTTAAAAAGGGTATTTCCATTACAATTATCATTTCCTAAACTTGAATTCTGGGGAACCCCCCCCCCCTCGATGTTTTAAATATCAGGGATTACTCTATACTACAGAACGTAGACAATTGTGGTGACAACAAAAAAATCAATTTTTGTAATTACGATTCCCCAAAGCAGACATATGATCTGTTATATTCACTTGTCATTAGTTCTTGGAAGCAGAAGTGTGCTATGCTGATTCCTCGAAGTTAAGTTGGTCTGTTATGGGAGGCCCACCTATATAAAGCTGCTTGGAAGGAGTTCAGCTGTTTTCTAGACAATCATTTCTTGTTTACAATTCAAAATGTTTACACATCTTTTTTTTTTTTCCATGAAAGTTTTGTTTGTGCAATAGAGTTATACAGGTATGTATTAAATTTTGAGGTTTTGTACAGATAATAATATTAAATTAATTAGATTATTTTCAGATATTTTCATAGCATTATTCCATTAATCACGATGTCAGATAATTCCGTTAGACAGAAGAAAAGAAAAGCTATTTCTTTAGAAACTAAGATCCAAATTTTAGATTGTTTAGCAGCTGGAGAAGATGCAACATCCTTAAATATTTTGGACTGAACGAAATTGCTGTGAGAACGATTAAGAAAAACGAAGCCATCTGTTCTTTATGGAACAAAATTAGGTGGCAAGTTGTCATCGTATATGAGACATAAAAGAGAAGATGGAAAAGGCCCTTGTGATGTGAATAGAAGACTGCTCACAAAAAGGAATACCTTTAGATGGAAATGTCGAACAAAGCATTATGGTTGTACAAACAATTCAGGAAAAGGAGCAAGAACATCAAACAACAATTGTAATTTTTCTGCAAGTACAGGTTGGCTTACAAAATTTCTCAAAAGATACGTGCTTCATAATGTAAAAATAAAAGGAGAAGCCACATCTGCAGATGACCTAGCAGCTAGGGAATTTCTTTCAAAACTGTCCAAAATTATTGAAAATGGCAGCTGCACTCCTGATCAAGTTCAGAACGCAGATGAGACCGGCCTTTTTTTGGAAAAAAATGTAGAACATATATATAGCGAAATCACAAAAGTGTTGGTGGTTTTAAAGCAACTAAGGATCATGTGACTATTATTTTGCAGCAATGCTTCAGATCATATATTAAAACCATTACTCATTAATCGATCCCAAAGACCATGGGCAATGAAGGTGCGGATTTTAATTACCAGTGCACTGGAAGGCAAACAAAAAGAGGTTAAGTGACTTGTATTGAATGCACCTGGCCATCCTGTTTAGGACACCCGAATGTGGAATTTTGTTTTCTGCCACTTAACACAACCACTAGACCAGGGTGTGATCGCTACCTTCAAAACTTACTACATAAGAACATTCCAATACATTTTGGATAAACTAGATAAGGATAATTTACTGACAGTTACTGATGTGTGGAAGAAATTTTCTATTTTGGATTGCATCAAAGTTGCTAAGTTGGCATTATCAGAATTGAAACCATCAACTTTAAATGCATGGTGGAAAGCTACTTGGCCAGAATGTGTGAAAAAGAAAAACTCTGTATCTTTGCATACAACTGAATACCCCAATATCATCAGATTAGCACATGAAGTTGGCAGAGAAGAATTTCATGATTTTTCATGGAACCAATTTACCATGTAAATGGAGAATTTTTTTTGTGTGTGTGTGTGTGTGTGTGTGTGTGTGTGTGTGTGTGTGTGTGTGTGTGTGTGTAAATAGTTTCATCCCTCAACTTACGTCTGGGTTCCGTTCCATCCGGCAGGACATAAATCGAGTTGGACTTAAGTCGATACATTAAATCAACAGAGTTATAGCGGTTAGGGACTTAACTGTAATAAGTATACTGCCATTTTAATTAGTGTTTGGAGGGAGAAACATGACCTTGAACTTGGTGAAGATCACTGCTAAAAGATGGATGACCTGGAGCATTATCTAGAATTAATAAAATTTTAAATTCTACATTTTCTTTCACACAATAGCTTTTTATTTCACTCGCATAACAGTAGCTTAAGGCATCTAATGTTTTTGATGATTCGTGGATTCTCACTGTGCCATATCACAAATAGTTTCAGTTTATATCCAGCCATGTTACCTCCCTAACAGAATCGTAATATGGTCTTTAAGAGCTTTGAAACGATGAATAGATTTTAGCATTTTGTGGATGAATGTCTGCTCGGGCATTTTTTCCGAAACAAGGACGTCTCATCCATATTAAATATTTGCTGTGGCAAATAATTTTCCTAATTGCAAATTAGATAATTAAATAATAATTATCTAATTTTTCCACAAACTCCTTGGCAGTCTTCTCAGCACTTGTAGATTCCCATACATTTTCACATTATGCAGTGCAAAACGCTGCTTGTATCTCACCGAGCCAGAAGTCCCATTTATTCTCTGCATTCCTCACTGATCTCCTCCCAGTTATCTGGCTCTCCTACTGTTATTTATATATCACCATAATAAAAGATAAAATTTGGGCAAATAAACATTGGGTTAAACTTTTACTATTATGCCATTATTTGCAAGAAACAAATAACCACCATACATTATGTAAATAATGGAACATTATGTAAGCAGATGCCTTTTCAGTGCTACACAGACAGTCCTTTGATGTACAGAAGGAAAAAGAACTGATATTTTGCATCTACATAATGAAACTTACTTGTTCCTTGTGTCTTGTTAACCAGGGTTTTTCCAACATTACGAACACTAAACATTGCAGGAGCTTTAACATCATACCAGTCTTTTCTTGTGAAAGGATCCACTCTATAAAGAAACAAATGACAAATTCTGGTTTACCATAATCATATTAGCAATCAACCAAAAATAAAATATTTTAAGAAATAAATTTGTGAAAAAAATGTTCCACTGATGTCTGAGCCAGCACTGCATAAGTGGACCTTTTTAATCAAGCAACCTTAGAAGCAGAAGGGAAAGTAAAGTTATCTCTTCAGAAAATTTTGCACTTATTGAAAGAAACTACATTATGAATGGTACAGCCTTAAGAAATTAGATCTATTTATTATGGTCATTTTCATGTAAGTTTTAGCATGTTTTATTTTTTTACAAATGTCTCAGTGATTACAATATAGCCTTATTTTGAAATATCCACATTAATGATGCTACTTATATAAATACAAGAAAATTACACTGTTCTGTACAATTAAATTTTTAACATCCTGAAGTAATATTATTTGAAATCAGTTAATATTCATGCAATTACATTACATTCAGTTAATTGGACACTTAGAAAATCTCACACTTAAACACACTGACAATGGCCAATTTTGATGTCTCCTCTTTATTCACTATTGTCCCACTAAAAGATACTTTTTTTTTTTTTAAAAGATACCATATTTCCTCCCAATATCTCAGCCCTGTTTCAGTTCACCATGAACTCAGGCCATTTCATTTGGCAAGGGAAAATTCTACAAACAGAGAGATGGGGAAAGCCATGGGTTCTCCACTTTCTTCACCCCTGGCCAACTTCTTCATGGAGACCTTTGAAGAAAAAGCCTTAAACTCTGTCCCACATAAACCACTATCTGGCTATGCCACGTAGAGGATGTATTCTCCATTTGGCCACATGGTCTGGATACACTCCACAATTTCTCAACACACGTAAACAATCAACCTCAGGATCTAGTTTACCTTAGAATAGGAAAACACAACAGTCTCCCATTCCTAGACACCCTAATTACATGCCAGTCTGATGGATCCCTGGAATTCTGTTTACAAAAAAACCTACTTATACAGGCAGATACATTCACCAGCAATCACCCCCCCCCTCCCTACAATATGGAATTATAGAAACCCTATATAATAGGGAAAAAATAATCAGTTCTGATAACAGTGCTTCTTCATCCCTCTAATGAACTTGACCAGATTCTCAACATTTTCTTAGCCAATAGCTACAATCTCCATAAAATCCAATAAATACTGAACCCTGTAACCACCTTCCTCCTTCAGAGCAGAGATTCCTCAAGATATCACCATTCTCCAAAAAACTGACAAAAATCTTAAGAAAATACAACCTTAAAACCACTTGCAAACCACAGAAACTGGCATCCTTTATCTGCTCCAAAGACCAGCTGCATTCCTGAGACCTACCAGGTGTCTATTAGGTCCCTTGCAGTTGCAAACTGTCCTACTATGGCCAAACAAGCTGGACAGGCAATAATCGGAATTTCTGAAAAAGGACTTCACCCAGTTCTACCAATACAGCCACTCACATCTTGCTGACCATGCTTATATCCCAACCTTATGGTTGGAATTTTAGATAGCTGTAACTAATTTAGATTGCTGAAATTATAGCTGAAGTAAGTAAATTGAGATTAACATCAAGTTTATTAATGTGTTTAGGTGGTAGACAATTTTGATAACTCAGTGTGAACTACTACACTGATTACTGCAATAGGGTTCTCTAGATCTCTAGAGTAGGGTTCTCAAATATCTACACATCAACTTCCCCCAGGAAACGAAATATGCTATAAGTTGGTCTTTCATAGGCGGATTGAAACAAAAAACTAATACTTCAGCAAAACATATCATCTGAAAGTGGTACCTTAGTCATTATCTATTATAGAAATCAGGAAAAGTGTTCTCTGATCAAGTTCCAGTAATCTTAACTAAATTCAGTATCATGAGCACTGGTAACCATCTTGCATTACAATTGCAGTTAAGCAGTGAACTAATCGACACTAAAGAAAGCAAAGATTAGTAATAAATGTGGATTATAATAAAATGTGAAGTCTTTAGTTATAACTACAGACTATGATAATCTGTAGTTATCACACTCTAGCTACTTCACACAAGTAAAAAACTGTGTGAAAGAAACTAAGTAAACTGTTTTGATTTCTGGGCTTACATTCTGGCTACATTTGAAGCAATATTAACACTTTGCTGAATTTAAAAATTACATTTGGGTGAAATATAAGTATTTTCTCTGATGATAATGAAAACATGAGACTGAAAATTTTAAAGTATTTAATTATATGTAGAAGATTTGACCTAGGTGGTTGAATAACCAAGTTTCTATGTTCTTTAAACCTGTTTAAAACTCATTCATTTACAAAGGAATGAAGTGCAGTTCTATTATGCTTCTTATTAACCTAGTATTAATCTGACTCTTTAGCAGGATTAAATTACTAGTTTCAATTATCCTAAGATCAGCTACAAACTTTAAAATTAATATTTTAATATCAATTAATACAAACATAATACTTATTGCATTTCTCTCATTCAAATGATTATCACAAGATTAACTAGTATCTATACCATAACTATATAAGTTTCCTATCTCACATGATCAAGTGCAAAATTCAGAAGTTACTTCTGTTTTCATCCACTGAATTATACAATACATGTGTTAAGGCTTAAGTGCTGTGAGGACATCATGTTGGAGGATTAATGGAATATTCACAGCACTAGGAAGGGATTAAAACTGATTTTAATGCTTCCAATATTTCATCTGTGACAGACATTTTTAGCAATTACAAATAACTTGTAACACAGTCAAATACAACACAATACTAAATGAAACATGTGGGTGATTAAAATCCTATCTAGGTGGTGTACCCTCTATGGGGATTTCTAGGTGGCCTAGGACGTAAAGTGGAATCTCTTTACGTCCTAGGCCACCTAGAAATCTAACGTTTTCCAAATTTTGGGAAGTTTTATGCAACTGTATTTATTTAAATTCAGTTGATTTCTGAGTGCCACCACAAATTCCAAAAAGTCTTTCTTTTTTGAATTTACTGGTGGAGCATGGTGGGCTTTTCCCAAGAAGATTCTGTGGATTGTATTCAAAACATGGTTTGAAAGGTCAGATTGACCAGTCGTGATTGCAGATGTATGATTTGTGTTCTAACTAGATGGTTGCCGAGCGTCTGTCCAAAAGAAGCCAGCTTGCAGGAACAGGGTACTTTAATATAAATTATATATGTAAATTATAATTATATTAAATAAATAATTTATATAATAAAAAGTACCCTGTTCCTGCAAGCTGGCTTACTTCAGACAAACTAATATGTACTCCCAAGGGGTTCTCAGGTTAATATGACAGCACTATATTATTAAGTTTACTTATTACGTATTTATTATTAATCTCCTATCAACAAATTAGTCTATTACTTGTAAGTACTCCAATATTGTCATATCTAATATTTCGCTATTCTAAAGCAGTTCTGACTGAATCAATTCATCAGACCTTGGTCTTCCTCTTGGTCTCTTTCCTGTTCTCTTGGGGGATTTGTAACAAACACCTGTTTTCCTCACCCATTCAACTTAAGTGGCCACACCACCTTATATTAGCTCTGCTTACTACACATTCTTGAATACTAACAGTGTCAAGTTCCTTTCTAATATCTTCATTTTTAATATGATTCCACCATTGTTGCCATCAGTTCACTCAATTTTTTTTAGAACCCTCATATCTGTGGTCTCTAGCCTTTGATCAAGTGCTTTATTTCTAACCCAATTCTCAGATGCATAACTTAAAACTGGTAAGTATACTGCTATTTTGGCTAATTTCTATGTTATTCCATATAAATTTATTCAGCTGGCTACCCACTGTACAGCTTTGCTTATTCTGTTGTCTAGTTCCAGATTTAACCTGCCATCTTCACTAAAAACTGAATGTTCTAAATAGTTAAAATATTTTACTTGTTCTATACGATCACCATTCAAAATTCAGTTGAAGTTGTCTATGTTACTGCCTATTTTCATAGTTTTGGTCTTTTTATTGCTGATATTCATGTCAAATTTGTTACACCTGTTATTCAATTTAGTTAGTAAATCCTGGAGACTTACTTTAGATGTTTAGGAGTACATCATCATCTGCAGAAAGCAAGGAGCTAAGTTTAATATCTGCAATACTAGTATCAGGCCTGATGCCACTTTCTTTCGTAATGTGATCCATATAGATCAGTGTTTCCCAAACTGTGTTCTGCGAGAAGTTCTCCTGGAATTTGTCATTTTAGTTTTCTTAGCATTTTCATGAATAAATATTTTATAGTGGAAATATTCTGAGGAGAATAATATTCGTGAATATGTAGAAAAGCTCAGACCCAGAATGCCCAATAACATCTGTGTAGCAAATGTTAGTGACCAACCCGTGTATTTTTAAACATGGTATTCATCAATTATCGTTAATTTTCACACATCGAAACCTTTCAACATTTGGGAAAGGGAATACCGTTGTTTATGACCGGTCATAAAAATTGCCTGCAAGCTGATTACAACAATGGGCGGCGTATCCTCTGTTCTCAAAACTGAACGAAATAACATCTGTTGCAAATGTTAGTGACCAATCAGCAAGGAAGTATAAAGAAAATTTTTCCACTAAAATTGAAGATCAAGGTAGTCTGTATCCCTCAAATGCAGTAATACTGAATACTTTCTTCAAGTTTGTATTGTAGGATGAAAGTGCTTGTTTCAAAACTGTAGTGTTAAAAGTACTAGGCCTACAGATTTAAATTTTAATATGAATAAGAGACAAGGGACTTTAATTTTGGTATTAAGAAATCTCTTATTGAAGGTGTTTGTGGCGGAACACATAGTGAGACAAACAAGTTGTTGTTCCTCTGTATCGAGCCTTGATAAGACCCCATCTGGACTACTGTGCCCAGTTATGGGCACCAGGGTTTCTTCGTGATGGGGAGGAAGTGGAGAGGATCCAGAGACGAGTGACCAAGATGGTAGCAGGTCTGTGGAATGAACCTTATGAGAATAGGTTGAAGATTTGTGGGTTGCAGAGATTGGACGATAGGCGAAGGAGGGGTGATATGATTGAGACATTCAAATTACTGAAGGGTTTCTATAAGATTGATCCAGAAGATATTTTTGAAAATATGACTGGTGGTGGGAGGACTAGGGGCCATGCATGGAAGCTGGGCAAGAGCGTGGTTGACAAGGGTGTTAGAGCTAGGTTTTTTTACTTGGAGAGTGGTGAATGAGTGGAATAAGCTTCCAGAGTCTGTTGTGGGTGCTACGACCGTGAATGAGTTCAAGGCAAGGTATGATAGATACTGTGTCAATGTCGAATAGTTGTTCTTGACATGATGTTAGGGCCTCCCTCGATGAGTCTGTCGACTCCTTGGAGTTGCCCGGAACAATAATAATAATAATAGTGAGTCATCCACCTCAAGCCTACAAAGATCTCCAGGATGTACAAAAGGAGGGAAAAACTACCAACACACAGGAGAAAAAGTCTGCATTCACTCAATAGTACTTATAATAATATCATAAATTTTTGGTGATCAGAATGGGATAGGTCAATGAAAATCAGCACAAATTAATTTAATGATGTTTAATTGATATTTAATTAATAATAAAAAAGCAGCTAAATTATTAATTAATACATTATAAAATAACCAAGGTGTTTTGTGAAAATTTCAGGATTTGTGAAACGCTGATATAGATGATGAATAAGAGTGGAGATAATGTGCATCCTTGTCTTACCCCTGATTTTACAAACCATCTTCCTATATTTTCTTCAATTCTAATGGCTGACTGACAGCTTAAATATAGACTATGCAACACTGTATATGTTCCATTCACCCCCCCCCATACAATTGTGTTTTGAAAAGCTTTTCTCTGGGCACCTTGTCATATGCCTTTTCCAGATCTACAAAACTTAAGTACAGATCCTTGTCATATTATGATTTCTCAACTATTTGTCTAAAGTGAAAATCTGATCTTGGCAACTTCTATCTGGACTGAACCCAGCTTGTTCTTCTCCAAGTTTTTCCTTACACAATCTTCCAAGGGGATAAGAAGCCAGCTTGGTTGGTCAAGTGGTTAGCGTATCCTCTCTCTCCAGCCGAAAGGCTGTGGGTTCAAATCCCACTGTGGGCATGGATGTAGTTTGTGAAAATACTAGTAGTGGTCGGCGGTAGATGGCATTGGTGTAGATGATGAAGGTAGTTGGGGCTGGTGAAGACGCGGTAGGTACCCTCCCTCAATGAGTCTTTGGACTCCCTGGAGGTGTTATGTAATAATAAGGAAGCTATGGAAAGGGGCAAAGAAGAGTTACAATGATTATATCCAGATTATGCAGACAGGTGTGCAGACTCTGGTTACCAGGAGAAAGATGGGTGATATGATAGGTCTATAAACTTTCGAATGTTATAGGATATCATCTGATGAAATTTTGTTATATGGAAGGTGGGAAGAGAACATAGAGATATCCATGGAAGTTAAGTTGTTTGTTCACAGTCAAGAAAGGGGTAAGAGTTAGGTTTTTTCCCCAGAGAGCAGTGAGTGAGTAGAATAACTTACCCTTAGGGGTAGTGAGTGCATCTTGCGTGAATGAATTAAAAAGATATTGACAGCTGGTTTGGGTGATTTATAGCCTCCCTCTGAGTCCTCGACTCCCTGGAGGTCTCAGATAATATTTTTGGAAGATTTATGCATCCATTCTCTTCAAGAGAATAAATAGAAGAGAATGGCTAAAAACAGCGCCATTCTCTTCTAAACTTGCTGCAAACAGAATCAGTTTGGGGCAAAAAACTACCATGCCTTATATGTAATATCTACAGTATGGCCTGCAAGACCTGATCTTCCTCTGTCCATAAGTAGGACAACTTGCAGGAACAGGGAACTTTATATACACCAGGAACTGAGAGGAAGGAATGAGTTGGTCCTTCAGAAGAATGAATTAGAGTAGCTAGTTTCAACTGAGGTTTGAAAGTTGAGTAGATGTGGTATTTCTTTAAGATTCTAGCTATTTTTTTTTTCATATGTACCTGGGACATAGAAAATTGATTAGTTGAAGGACTGATAATTATTTGATTCTGTAGGAACTGTAGCTATTAGACAGGAAGGTGTGGCATAGTATATGGCTGAGGTCTGTAAGAAAGCCTTAATTAGGAGGAAAAAAATGGAGCTCTATTCGTTTGAGTTTTTATAATACTGTATTGTTGTGGGGGTGGGGTGATGGGAAAGATTGTAAATGATCTACTCATGAGTAGATTTCCTGTAATGTGGCTACGTTTAGGAAACCTAGTTAATGTGTGTCTAGGAAGGCTAGACTATTGATAAGTTTCATTTTCTATTGTAAACTGAATTCTAGAATGCTCCTGAAGAAAGAAGTGTCTGGGCCATGAGGCCAAACAGAAAACATATCTATGTATTTTAGCCAGATGGAAGGATTGAGCATGAGAGGCAGAATCAACAGCTTGTTTTTCTAAATCTTCCATGAAAAAAAAGTTGCCAGCTGAGGGAGTGGGGAGGGACCCATAGCAGTATTTATCCATTTGTAAATTTTATTCTTCCGAGAGAAATATCTGGAATGGAGGACAAAGTAAAAGAGATCTATAATATCACAAAGAAAAACAATTTTTAAAAATGTTGAACAGAATGTTGGCAAGCAGTGAGGTCTTGCAATTTGGCCCACTATGGACAGACAGGAATTTCAGCCCCAATCTCCACAGACAATAAAAAATACTTTTATTTTTATGGCTATTTTGCCTGCTTCTGTTTCTATTATGCTACATATATTTTTCTCTAAAATACATCTGCAATGCCCTAAGAAATTCTTGGGTAAAAAGCCAATGACATTAAAACAGGGGCACTCCTAAACAAAAGCAGGCAAAATAGCCGTAAAAATAATACCGTATTTTTCGATAGATAACACACACACACACACGTTATCTATACAAAAAAAAAGTCTAAATTCGTTAAAAATGAACATGTGCGGTATACATTTGAAAGGTATGAAAGGTAAATCAAATGTAATAACAAAACTAAGGTAGAAGTATTACTTAATATTAATTGAACATTACACTATTCAAATCCAAAAAATTCTTCATCGGACTCAATACTGAAGGAATCAATTATGTTAAAAATTTTGTTTGGTATTTCTTCAGCTTCATAATCATTGTCACCGGACACCACTGCATTCCCTCCCCCTGTGTTTTAATGAAACTATTTCTAACACAGTTTTCACTTACAGCAGCCCAACTTTCTACAATCCATGTAACTATATATGACATTCTTGTCATCTGCCCTCTTTGTTATATTCATGGATGCCATTCATCATCCAGTCTTCCCACTTAGCCCACAAATTGTCTTTGAATGGTTTATTTACTACAAGATCAAGGGGTTAGAGTTTTTTTTGTTAAACTACCTGGAATGACAGCCAATTTGGAATACTTACAATTGTTTTAACTTCTGCTGTCATGTGTGCCCTACACGAATCCAACACTAACAAAGATTCTGGGTAGAAAAATGCCATTTTTCTCTTTCGCCACACATTCTCCAACCAAAATTTCATAACCTCAGAATTTATCCAACCTTTATCATTAGCAGTAACAATAATATCTTTGGAATCACAACCTTTTGGAACAGTCTTTCTTTTGAAAATCACCATCGGTGGGAGTTTGGAACCATCTGCAGAGAACCACACTAAAGTTAGACCCTTCGTGTCCTGTTGTAGTAACTGAAACCTTTTTTGCTCCCTTCAGATTCATTCCTAGAACTGGCATGTCAAAACTTGCCAGTTCAAAACTTGAGGAGAAACATGGGAGTTTTCCCAGAAATAATACCTATAATAAAAATACATCTGCAATCATCACTATGAATCATTAGATGCTACATGCTTTAGATACTACACAGAATCAACTGTAAAAAAAAAAAAAGCCACAATGCTCCATAACCTGCAGCCGTCTCAAAAACCAGCCTAATGTCAATAAATATTTGAAGGCATAAAACTTCCCAAAATATAATAATAATAAAAAAATCAGCCAACATCTTTTATTCCGATATAGGGAGTAGAGGAGGCCATTTTAGCCCTATCTAACTTTGTGAAGACTTGGGGGGGGGGGGGGCAGTTCAATCCCCACTGGTAGCCAGTCAGAGATAGCTGATCCAAGACCATCACTAAATTACACATGGCATCTGGTGAAGAAAGGTGGCTGAGAAGTATTGCCATCTTGTAGTCCCTAACACTAGTCATCCTTGTTCTCCTAGATTCCACTCCAACATATATTACTCTCTGGTGTCTGTCCATCAGCCACTCCCCTATCCATGCTACTTACTTTATACCCATTCCTATTTCCACCAACTTTCATTATAGTTTTCCCATGCAGTGCTTTGTCAAATGCCTTGGCAAGGTCCAGAAGTATCATGGTGTAGCCATTTCTTTTATCCAATCCACCATTTTATTATAAAATGTAAATAAATCATCAAGACAGGACTACCCTTTACAAAGTCACTGCCATTTCTATCCATCCATTGTTGGATTTTACTTTAATCAGCTTTTCCAATATTTTAACAACTTCTGATATATGTGATTGGCATGCTGTCAGTCACAATTATAGTCTTAGGGGTTTAGGAATCTGCCATAGATCAAAAAGTGATGAATCCATATTGGTGCTCAGGTGGAGAAGTGGAGTGTTTCTCCACTATTCTGGAGTACTGAAGTTATGGCAATCAGTCAATGGCTGGATGTCAGACTTCTCTCTTTTTTTTTGGGGGGGGGTCTTTATGTGAAAGATGAATCTCATATGTTGTGATGCTACCAACCTGGAAGTGGAATTTACATTAAAAAAAAAAAGTAAGTTTATTGAATTAATATTCTTTACTTTTCTGTAGCCAAAGCAGGCCCAATTTATTTATATGCACTTTTAGAAAAAATCTAATTTGTCCAAAAAGTAAAAATCTAATTTATCCAAAAACCACAATAAATCTTGAAAGATGAAAACATTTTTAATGTCCTTGTTCCAGATAGGCTATTCTGTGCTAAGAAGCCAGCCTGTTTGGAAAAAATGGATTGAATCAAAATACATGATTTACCTCAAAACAAGATCATCACAGAAATGAGTAAGTAACAGTTTCATGCACTGAAAGATACATGTACAAATCTCTCTACAACATATACAAGAAATTTCCTTCAGAATATAATGACTAGGAGAAATTCAGATGTGGAAGAGTGATGGCTGGAAGTCTAGAAAAGCTAGGAACTTCTGGTAGAATGAAACCTGGGAGCAATGCTAGCAATTGCTCGCAGGTTTGGGGATCAATTGCTAGCATTTGCTTCCCAAAAAGAAGAAATGCTCGCCTAAGAGAAATGTGGCAAGGGGATGAAGATGGGAGCATAAAACTTCAGTATGAAACATTTTCTCAGAAGGAATTGTGCTACTGAGAATTGTTCATACCTTGGTGTAATCCTGCAAATCATAACTGGAGATATATAATAGATAAGAGCTGTTTTTTTTTTGTTTTTTTGAAGATGGGCCAGCTTATGATACCAGCTCTGCAGCAAATAAGAACTTTCCAGAAGAAAGTTCTATCTGAAATATCCCACCAGTGTGCTTGTGTTGAGGAAAAAGAGAATAGTGTGACATCAGAACTTAGGAACTTTTTTTTTTCCTACAAAAATAATACTTATATAGTGAAGCAGAGTACTTAGTGTTGCAAGTAATAATTGTGTTAAATCATATTTGCAATAATTAACATTGGGTTGAAGAACTAAAGTTTAAGATTGTAAACTGAAAGTTTAACTTGTAAATGGAAGCTCACAATAAGATACTTTAAATTCCTATTGAAGTGTAAGTTAAACCAATGAGCTAACATGATGCATGACCATATTTAGATTTAAATATGATTATTCTGTTCAAAGCATGTATTGTAAACATTACATGCATTAAATTGTAACAATGTCATTACTAGAGTCTGAACAAAGTCACTATGCTATTTGCTTTGCTATCAAATAAGAGGAACTCTTACTAAATAATCACTAAACGAATTGTGTCACCACCTCACACATTCTGCATTTACAAACTGCTTATTTGCAATGACCTTCATAGTGAAGAATTTATGGAGATATTTTGAACATAGGTGTTAGAATAATTACTTAACATTAAGCAAGTAACAATAGATTAACAATCGGGGGGGGGGGACTACATTAAACATTTCTACAGTCCTTTCGCATTGAGATTTTCTTCTATTTGGGGTTGTTCTGATTGCTATATGGGTTGAAAATGGGTCCTCCACATTCTTGGAATAATTAATCCATTATTTTTTTTAAAATTTGGATGATGTTTTAGTATATCAAAGCTTCTTTGAATTTTCTTTCAAACAAGGTTTTTGTTGTTTTCGATTCATCATCAAAATCGAAAACCACTCTCTTCCTTTTCTAAACACACTCGTCACAGTCTTCCCTCAGGCCGCCTCTCCTTCAATGTCTACCGCAAACCTGCACATATAGGCCAATGCATACATAAAAATTCGTACCACCATCCAACAAAAACTAGGAGTCATCAGCACCCTTAAACAGAGCACTAACAATTTGCTCCAATGAGCAAGCTCTGAACAAAAGAATCTGAAATCATTAACCAAACATTTGTAAAAAATGGCTACAATATAAAAAAAAAGGTCACAGGATCCTCCATAAAAATGAAATTAAAAGAAAAAAAAGATTACAAGAATTCCATAGCCATTCCCTACATTAATGGCATTTCAGAAAAACTATATAGAACACTACTTAAATACAACATCAAGACAACCTTCAAGCCCTTTGCAAAAGTAAGAAATTTGCTTAGCTCCTCTGACGATCCTCTTCCATACCTTGCCCACCCAGGAGTTTACAAAATTCAGTGTACCTGTAACCTACCTTACATATGGAAAACAGGATGCACCATCCCAATAAGAAAAGATGAACACAAATGCCACATTAAATACCCCCACTATGATACAACGGGCCTATCAGACCATGCACTTCAAACATGCAGAATTGACTGCAAAGGTCAATTCTGCATGTCCCTACATTGCACCAAAACCTGGTTTGAAAGAAAATTCAAAGAACCTTATGAAATGCTTAAACATCACCCAAATCTGAACAAAAATGATGGATTAATTATTCCAAGAATGAGGAGGGGACTCATCTTCAACCGATATAGCAACCAGAAAAACCCCATGCAGAAGAAAATCTCAAAAACTGTAGAAATTGTTTAATGTAGTTCTGTTTTTTTTTCTCTCACCAGAGGTCAGGCTAGGATAAATGATTACCATTAGATTCATTTTACTTTTGTATAGTGCAGGGTCATGTAGTTTGTATATTGTACATATGTATGTTTTCCTGATGATGATGACCTCAATATAGAGGTCGAAACATTAATTGTTACTTAATATTAACTAAAGTAATTATTCTAACACATGTGTTGTCTCTCCATAAATTCTTCAATATGAATACTGACCACCATGTAATAACCTTAACAGAACGAAGTAACACGACCTTGTTATTGGAGAACTGAGTGCTACTTTTAAAGCTACATCATGAATGAAATTTAATACCTAAATTTAATACCTAATTTAATACCGAAACATTAATTGTTACTTAATATTAACTAAAGTAATTATTCTAACACATGTGTTGTCTCTCCATAAATTCTTCAATATGAATACTGACCACCATGTAATAACCTTAACAGAACGAAGTAACACGACCTTGTTATTGGAGAACTGAGTGCTACTTTTAAAGCTACATCATGAATGAAATTTAATACCTAACCGAAGTTTTCTGGGTTTAGATAACCCCAAAAACCAAGGTTGGGTAATAAATTAATACCAAATTGTGCTAAAGATTACAAACCTTGAAAAAAAAAAAAAGGGGGCGGGGAGCAATTTCTTTAAGGTTTTGATTACATTAAACAGTAATATTTATTAGCAGATGCTACCAATTCAGAATACTACTTATAGCTGTCAGTTATTGTCTGAGCTAAGAGGTAAAAGCGATTTTTTATTTGTATATTTCCAATTTTAGTAAGCTTCTAACATTTCTGCATATAGAACAGGAAGATGCCACCTTCTATAGGATTCTATAGTAAATTAGCACCTAAAAATGCACTTTTTGAAATTTCCCTGAGGATGCATCAATTCTGCATAATCTCCAGATTCAAAATGGAGATTCTGAATCTAGATCTAATATAAACATTTTTTTTTTTTTGAACTTAAGTAAATATCAATAATAAAGCGCCACTAAACTGCTGCTCAGAACAAAAGCTGCACTTCGATGCCGCGCCACTGAGTTCTTAGGTGTATCAACTGAATAATTTTTCCTTTTTAAGAAATATTCATAAAATACCATATTAAACAATGACAGCCATAATAACTGAGTTAACCAGCACTGAATAATTTTCGTCAAATAAACTAGCATATTTCTGAACTTCACCAGTATGAATCAAAACAAACTAATATATGAAATACATTAATGAGTGAAATAACAAAATCAGAAAAATTAAAACCATAAAAACGTCACCCAAAACAATCATCTTTAATTTCATAGGTTTTTCACTAATCATGTAGTGCAATGGCCTTTGAATTTATAACCTTTGCGTTTAAATGTAAAATTTTAATGCTTCGACTAAAGTTATTGAATGAAAAATAAACTTAACAAAATAATAAAAGCATTACAATCATAACGCTTTTTTTTTCCCCCACTTGGCAAGATAACCGATCCAAACGCATCAGCTCTTGCAAGCAACAGCATAGATGAAGTTACTAATATTTCATAAAAACTTATTATAGGGATTGAAATACGATTTCTAGTTTTCACTTACATCTTCTTCTTAACTCCTTTCTTCCCACCTTTAGCTAAACCTTTATTTTTGCCTACCGCCATACCGTACACGCAAGCTGAAAGAGAAGCAAACCTCGAGGAACTTCATGAAACATTAACGCCCTCTAACATGAAATTTATTGTCTGCTGAGGTGAATGTATCCATATTAAAACTTAAGCGAATTACGTTTGGTAATATGCACTCTCCAGCACCGAAATAGTGCATATATAAACAAAATTTTATTGCCTCATGTGTCATAAAAAAAACTGTCTACGAATTTTTGATAGAAAGCCAGTTCCTTTAGCAAAGAAAAATCTTGGCGTAGTCCCAACGGTTCAATTCCAGTTTTTGAGATGAAACGGATTGGGTGTTCAGATTGCTCGCATGTTATCAAATAGTTTATTTGATAACATGTGAGTAATCTGAATATTCAAATAGTTTATTTCTAATCGTATTGAATTGAACATGGAAAGTTTTGTGTTGAAAGGTAAGAGCCGTTAAAATAAAATTTCTAGAATTTAGGATATGCATAATGGTTCAGAACAACAGCAGATATTAAGAACAAGCAGTCTCATGATTGAATTCACTACTCATTGTGGACTTAATTCAACAAGAGAAACCACCGCATTTCCTGAAGTTGTCACCGCCTTCATATATAAACAAAGTGTGCTAAACTGGTAAAAAGGGTAACCTGGCTCACACTGATGCAGGACTAACACCATTCTTTTATCCATGCTTGTGCGTCATGATTTGCTGTATTCTGCAAATAGTATCCATTACCTTACAAAGTCCTTGTCGATTGTGGTTAGGTTAAAATGCATGGAATGCAACAATGTTTGGTGGAAACATTTATAGGATTACATATGCTTGCTCATATCTTCTTTCATACGTGAGTGGCGGATTTTTCCCTCCTTTGAATTGGGATTTTCATAAACCAAAACATGCCATGCCAATGAAAATATTAATGAATGTGTAACAGAAATAATATAGTAGTCTTATTGTCTGGGTTCTGATACCAAACCAAATACCCATCTCTAAACAAATTCTCTAGGATTCAGAGAAAACATGTTTATTAAATATTCTCACGAACAATCGACAAATGAGCGCTTTGGGCAACATATTTCTGTAAGTGAGCATTTTAGGCCAAAATAGTGTATCTTCAGTTCAGAATTACCTATGAACACTCGTTTCTTCAGGAAATTGCAAACTGTTGACTAACAGTTTCATAATAGCAAATACAAGCATTTTCTCAAAATAACATCAAACTTCATGTATTATCATACATGAGATCGGAATTACTTCTGCGAAGATCACTGATTTCCCTTATAGACCATAATAGGAAATGTCATACTTAGGTAAATTCGGACTTAGGCAAATTATTCTCTGAGGATAGAAGAGTGAGAGGTTACAAAAATTTCAGTAAGCAATTTATTCATTTTCGCAAGCCATCCAAGAGCATTCTATGCAAGCACAGACAACCAACATGGTGCATGTATGCTCTTTACTCAGTCTCACATTTCAACATAAGCTTGCTATATTTTTAGTGTTTGCGTGGTTATTGATGCGTCACGGGTCTTAAAAGTCCAAAGAGAAATAGATGACTCATTAGACTATTATACGGAGATTTATGAAGATCAGTAGCAAGCCAAGTCGGTCATCTTATAATACTTTCATAAGTAAGATTGAACCGCCAATTAGAACTTTTTTTTTTCATTTTCTCATACTATTTAAATTGTATTATATTAGTTTGCATTTGACTTCAATTTCATATTGAAGACTAATTTTGTGTGAATTCCGTGAATGAAATTAACAGAAATAACCTTCATAATATGCTAAGCGTAAATTTGCATAGGGTAATCCATTTTCCTGCTTATGCCATTTGATAACATAGATCATGTCTTTGAAGTAATAATGGGGGAAAAATCAACATAGTAGCAAATCTCTTTTGTTTAGGCCACTCCTCAAAAAATAACATGTTCTTTTAGATATATTACATTATAACCAAAGACCAGAAACTTGGTTATACAAGTAGAAATTATTAACCAAATTACTCGTATAATCAAGTAATAGAAGTCACTTGGTTAATATGGTGTATCACCAAGCAGAAATATGGGGTATCACCATATTATTAAAATACTCTGGATCAGAGGTAGTTATGGAAAGGATTTTTTTTTTTTTTGCTTGTAAAAAAGCATTTTAAGCTTCAAAAGGAATTCTGCTTTTAATCCTTTTACCTAGGTAAGCATAGTATGTTTTCACGTGATGTTTCTACTCAGGCAATTGATATGCAACAGCCTCTATATACAAGGACAAATGGGACAAGAACACATGCATTTTACAGCAAAATAAACTATTCATCAGCTAATCAGCTAACGCCTTTTTATTCCCGTATATGGGAGTAGGCGAGGCCATTTGGCCCTATCTAACTTTTGGAGACTGAGTGGGCAGGTTCAATCTCCACTTCATCTACAACTACAACTACAAATGTACAACAATTTAATAAATCTATGTATAGTATCGTACAACAATATTGTGTACCTCATCAGATTGATAAAATAAGAATAAATATGAATATAAAGAGGTGTTATCATGGAGATTTTTAATTATAAATCGTTATTTATTTATTTTTTTTTTTAATTCATTCAACATGAGGAATGTGGGAATGACATATCATGAGCGTGGGTCTTTGTTACAGGATATAACATATTTTGTCTTATAGCCTAATTCAGGGCTATCCAACCCTAGGTAATTCGAGGGTCGCATTAAAAAAAAAAAATTATCCGAAGGCCACATCACATTCCGTATCTAATAATTTGGTGAGCAGATGCGATACAACCTCGAAAGCTAAACAAACGAACAACACTAATCGCGCCCGGAGTATGCGCATTGGAACAAAACAGTGCAAAAACGCTTCTTTGACACATAATCCCTGGAAGTGTCACATAATAATAATAATAATAATAATAATAATAATAATAATAATAATAATAATAATAATAATAATAATATGTGAATTGTATTGTGAATATTATGTGAATAATAGTAATAATACGTGGGTATATAGTGATGTAAAAACACCAAATAAAATTACCAACATCGAGATAATCGATTAGTGATACAATTAAAATATCTAATACAATTCCATTGAAATCGTTATTTTATTTTATCGGTCGTGAAAATAAAAAACCCACAGGCGGGCCACACAAAATCGCACGGCGGACCGCATGCGGCCCGCGGGCAGTGCTTTGGACAGCCTAGCCTAATTCATCAGTACGAAGATCTCCTATGTATGATGCCAGATTTCAATTAATATCCTGCCTCGGATTTGATAACACTGGGTCAAATATCGTATCGTCTCACTAGCCTCTTTAAATCAACTTACATAAATATTAAATTACATATATTTTGATAGTTTTGCAATTGACTTGACGGTTTTCAATGGATTTGTGAAAATCCAATTCAGATTTATGCGCGCGTTTTTTCTCCATTTCTCTGACATGATGATCTTTTTGACGATTTTCTCTAAAACATTCCACTTGTGGAACATAAAAAAAAAACCACAACTGCAATAGATTTCATAAACTCCTGGTCTAGTCATACATTCATGAGGTTCTTTAGGCGTTCTTAATATTGTGAAGATTTTTTTTTTTTTTTTGGAAATCTCGAACAAACTATTTAGTTATGTTTTGTTTTTGAAAGTTATTATTTTTGGAAACAGTAGTATGTGATGAAATTAGATTGACTCTAAATCCCTTTTATTTCTGCGAGAGAGTATGTAGAGTTTTTTAACTCTTTCCAGCCAAATTGGCAGTCAGTCTTCATTCTTCAGTCTTCGCTGAGAGTGAGTACATGAATTTCAGGGAGAGAGAGAGAGACAGAGAGTCTGGCAACTGCTGCCGTCTGCTTTCCCTAAACAGGACACAATCTGTACTTTCCGTAATAATGTGAGTTCTGTGATCATTTCTTGGGGCGCAAGGAAAAATACCTGTTCACAAGAGGAAAATTTTAATTACACATGCCAAACATAGTCTAACTTGGGAACCAGCTGAAAAAAGGCTTATGAAAAGTTATTGAAGTCAGCAACTAGAATCAAACTTATTATTATTATTATTATTATTATTAGGGGCAATTCCAGGCAGTCATTAGACTCATCGAGGGAGGCCCCAAATCATATTCATCACAACTATTCGATATTCACTGTCACAGCATCCACCACAGACTCTGGGAGCGCATTCCACTCATTCACCACTCTAAAAGTAAAGAAACCAGCTCTAACACCTTTACTAACTACACTTTTTCCCAGTTTCCATGGATGTCCCCTAGTCCTCCCACAACCAGCCCTGTTCTGAAAAATATCTTCTGAATTAATTTTATAGAAACCCTTCAATAATTTGAATATCGCAATCATATCTCCCCTCCTCCGCCTATCAACCAATTTTTGCAACCCACTAATCCTCAAACTGTTCTCATAAGGTTCATTCAATAGACCTGCTATCATCTTGGTCACTCGCCTCTGGATCCTCTCCACCTCCTCTCCATCAAGAAGAACCCTAGGTGACCAGGTCTGGGCACAGTAGTCGAGATGGGGTCTTATCTAGGCTCGATACAGAGGAACAATAACCTGCTTGTCAACGTATTCTTCAGCAACCAAGTGATTTGATGAGCTGATTTGGCCACTTTTGCAATGTGCCCCCCCTAAACTTCAACTCCTTATCCACCAACACTCCTAAATCTCGTGTCTCATCAATTTCCTGGAGTACAGTTCCATGAATGTAGAAAACTGCTGCTAATATTTTCACCCCAAAATGTATAACCTTACATTTTGCCACAATAAATTCACATCGATACTCCTCAGCCCAGACTTCCAATCTATCCAAATCATCTTGTAAAATTTTGACGTCATCTGCATTCACTATTGCCCTACCCAACTTTGCATCATCTGCAAACAAATGAACTGTTCCTCTCAGATCCTTTCCTATATCATTAATGAACAAATTAAACAGCAGTGGTCCAAGAACAGATCCTTGTGGCACACCACTAGTCACAGGCCGTCTTGTGGACTCTACTCCTGAATAAACCACTCTCTGATATCTCTCTGTCAACCACCCACCTATCCATCTCACCAACCCTATATCCATCCCCATATGCTGCAATTTACTGATTAGAATTCCATGTGGTATCCTGTCAAAGACCTTAGCAAGATCCAGTAGAATCACTGTAAACCCATTACCTTTATCCAGTTCAGCCGTCACTGTGTTATAATACGTGAGCAAGTTACTGAGGCAGTAACTTGCTCATGTGAACAAGTTACTGAGGCAGGACCTACCCTTCACAAAACCATGCTGTCCCCGATACAGTATCCCATTTTCTTCTATCCAATCTTGTATTTTCCTCTTGACTATTTTCTCCAAGGCCTTGATAATGATTCCTGTTATGCTGATTGGCCGGTAATTTTCAACAGCAGCCTTGGAACTACCTTTATGCAAAGGAACTATTTTCCCCTCTTTCCACCCCCTTGGGACTGACTCAGACCTGAGGCTCAAATTAAACAAAATGGTCAAGGGCACTGACAATTCTTTAGCCGCTTCATGTACGACACGAGCTGGTATACCATCCAATCCCACAGATGTATTGACATTGAGGTTGTGTAATAGACCAGTTACCTCTACTTCATTCATCACAATTCCAGTATAAGCTGTTAGTTCTTCCATTCCTGCAATGTCACCACCTGGATGATATACTCTTGCAAAGTGCTCGCTCAGTAATTCCACTATATCGACTGATTAAGTTACCACCCTACCCTCTGCATTTTTTAAGATCATTCTACCATGAACATTTTTCCTTTTGCTTGCAACATATTGAAAAAAAACTGTTTGGGATTCTCCTTAGCCTGATTGGCCATTTTCTTTCATAATCTGCTTTTGCTTTTCTTACCACCCTTGTTACCATCCTGGCCTGAGCTTTATACTGTTCCTGCGTCTGCTGGTCACCTTTCTCCTTAAATTCCCTCCACAATTGTTTCTTTTTTTTGCAGCTCAAGCTTAAAAGTGTTATTCATCCATTTAACACCTACTTGATTTATTATTCGGACTCTTGGTATACAGTCAACCATTGCCTCCTGCAAACACTTCTTAACCAACTCCCATGCACCATCAACATCCAGCCCTTGCAGTTTTACATGCCATGGCACTGAGCCAAGCACACACCTAAGCTTGTCATACTTACCACCTTGGTAATTCCACATGTACCCTGTCTTAACTGTAAATTCCACTACTTTAGCCACCTCCCAAGTCATGGCCTTATGGTCACTCTCACCAATTGGTGGCAACATGGTCATATTCGTTACAGCCACATTATCAGTTGCAATTACTAGGTCAAGCACTCTCTGCCCCCTGGTATTTTCCAATATATGCTGCCGCAGATAGTTGTCCCTTAATAACCGCATAAAATCCAATTCCTTCCTCCCAAGTACCCTCTCCTCTTTCCAGTCAATGTTACCATAATTGAAATCACCCATAATAATTACCCTCCTTCCACTCATTTCTTCTATTTGCCTATGCATATCATCCCCACCATCTAATCCATCACCTGGTCTATAGCAGCACGCAATTGTATATTTTGTTCTGCTAGATTCTATCTCACACCAAACAGCCTCAAATGTGCTCTTTTCTCTATCCTGCAGTTCAACTTCTACAGTCCTTGGCTGCAACTCATCAGCTATCATCAATAACACTCCTCCCCCCTTTTTATTTACCCTGTCACTCCTGAACACGCTATACCCGTCGCATTCAATCCCACTAGCTTTATCATCTTCTGTCAGGCATGTTTCACTAATACCAACAACCTGTGGCCTGGAAGTGCCAACCAAAGCCAAAAACTCTTCCTTCTTGTTCCTAATACTACTGGCATTAGTGTACATGAATTGCAGAAGCCCATTTGTCCCATCCATACTTTGATGCCTTATACTAGCTATCCCATTCTGATTTGTTGTATCGTACTCGCTCGGGCATAATATACTCATTCATACACTCAAATGCCTCCCTAAAGTCTGCATATCTACCCCCCCCCTCTTAAGAAATCTAGTTTCCCTGAGTCTGAACATCCAATTCCACATCATTCATCAACACTTCTTCAAGCCTCCATACACCAACTCCATTCAAATGCAACCCATCCATCTTATATAAGTCCTTTCGCTCATCGAACTCATTCCACACCGCTCTCTATGCATAACCCACGCAAAAAGTCATTGGTAATTATAGCCCTCCTTATAAACACTTCACTGTCATACCGCGGTAAAATACTCACCATCCTAACTCTCTCACTCTTCTCTTTTGCTACCTCAAGTAAAATCCCTCACATCCTCTGTCATTTCCATTTTGTCCTCTTTCTAATCAGTTGTTCTTGCCACGATTATCATCTCTTTCACCCTCTGTATTTGCACTCGAATAGATTCGCTGACGTCATTTATGTTCGCAACCGGCTGGTACGACTTCGTCAAACTCTCAACTATAACACCTCTTAATAGCGAATCCCCATATAGCATTCGCTCCTTCATTTTATTGACGTTTACGAACAATCTATTATTTGTCTTACAGACTTACGCCGGTTATTAGTCGGTACGTTCAGCACACATTTTTCCTTACGCTCCAGTTTCCTTTTCGCTCTGTGTATCACTCCGTTCAAACGCGCAATTTCACTATTCGCATTTATCTCACCATTTTCATTATCAATCAAATCATCCATTCATTCTGTATTTCTACCTTCATTTACACTTTCAACGATCTCACACCTATTTGGCACTACCACGCAATTCTCTATCACACCGCCATTTTCTACATTCTGACTATCGTTAACGATATCACTCTTGCCACCGAAACACGCTTGAGATCCTCGTTCTCCTAACACTTTCTGCACATATTAACTCCACTATAACCCTCTAACCAGACTCCCACCGCTCTTCGCAAGGCATACATCTCACAGACAGCACATTGCATAAATTCGTTTACATCAAAACTCTTAAACAAACATGGCGACCTGGCCGCCATTTTTTCTTTATCGGTGCCATATGTACGCTATCTTATCTTAAAAATAATACTTAAATTAACAGAAAACACATAAAAATTGCATAGACACACCAAGAAACAAAAAGCAAACAATACTACTTAAAATTCTAGTAATACTGACAATGTTAACACAAAATACTACTAATCTTTTCAGGAGCTCTCAACAAGCCGACGATCAAATCAGTGCGACCAAACTTATAAGAGATTTTCTTTGAACAGCCCAGCTCTGAGTCTAGATATCATTTCCATAGGGTTAGACAGGCAACCTCTGAATGCCACCATTTCATTTATTAATTATTAATTGCAAAACGTTATATGCAGGGTTTGAAAATTAATTATAAAATAAAGTAGGTAGTCGGAGGTATTAATATGTTGAAGCCATATTGTAAATGATGATATTTTCTGATCATGTGCAATATATTTCCTTTACATTCAGTGACCAACAGGCCGGATCGAATATTGCCTAGAATAAATTTCCAAAAGTAATGCATCTTCCTAAACTGGATCATTAAATTTGGGAAATTAACAAGAAATCCAATCGGCGTGCGTTGGCTTTCTAAAAATAGAAATCTTGAGACCATCCGTTGTTCTAGTAAGTTTTATATCTAGAAAAGCTAAAACACCGTTAATTTCTGGTGTGAAGTTTGTGAAGTGTATATTTTGATGAAAATTGTTTAAATGATCCAGAAATACTTGTAAGTTTCAGTGTCGCTGAGGAAATGGCCTTTTCCTCAAAATCTTCCAGAAAAACGTTGACACCGAAGACAACAGGCTACCCATTGCCAAACCGCTGTTCTATTTGAAGATCTTGTCTTCAAATTAGAAGTAGTCTGAATCCACACAATACACAAGTAAGTCGAAAATCTTTTTAGATAACTTGTTTTTTAAAAAGATTAAGGACTTTCTAGGTTGAACGTTGGTCAATAGTGAAAACATGTCGAAGCTTACCATTCTGTCTGCTTCATTAAGTTTGATGTGCTTTATCTTTTTGATAAATGAAAAGGATTTTCCTGTGAGATGTTTTAAGGAGGAAGCGAGATATTTCGAGAGATTGTAACTAGGGGAGTCAATGTATTCAACTACTGCTTTAAGAGGAGGTTTTCTTTGTGGATCTTTGGAAGGCCATATAAACGGGGAATAAGTGGAAGAAGAAGACAGCGAAGCGATAGGCGGATGTTCCTAGGTAATTCTAAGATGGAGTTAAGGAGATTATTTGTTCCATTATGTACTTCTCTCGTGCGGGTTCTTTGAAGTTCAGAGCAAGTATTACAATCTAATAATTCACAGATCTTGAGGCGATAATCGAATCTGTTCAGGATGACAGTGGCGTTCCCTTTGTCAGCTGGCAAAATGATCAAAATGATATCTTGATTATTCCGCAATTGATAAATATCTTTTCTCTTTAAACGGGAGATGTTGTCAGTGGGAGGTCTACTGTTGTTGATTGCAAATACAGCTTCCATCCTAAGCAGGTTTGCATCCTGTGTTGGTAGATTGGAGGAAGCTTTTTCTATTTTCATAAGAAAAAGTTCTTTAGGAATAGATCTAGGCGAAGGGACGAAATTAAGCCCATTGGAGAGTATATTTATTTCTGCCGTTGAAAGAATATGCGAAGATTTTTTAACGACAACATTCTTAAGAGTGTGCGAAGCAATATTAGAGGACAAACGTTTATCCTCTGAACTCCGATCTTACCTCAGTCAACCTAAAGTAAAACACAACGTTCTTCAATTCCCAGAAAGATACAAAATCATTTGCAGTTGCGGTAAACCATATTATGGCCAGACAGAAAAGTCAGTCTCTCTCTCGCTGCCTAGAAGAACACCAACGTGACATATAACAGAGTCCGTGCTACTGCCTTATCCAGCCACGTTTTTTTCTCGGTCAATACCAGTGTTGAAGGACGACAACATCAAATATACTGGAACTAAACTTCAAGCATCCATAAATGCTCCGATGAATTAAAAAGTCGGAAATCCAAAGAAATCCAAAGAACTGTGCAGAAGAGTGCAAAGATATCTCACCTTTTATACATGGACGATTTGAAGTTGTATGCAAAATTTGAGAATGAACTCGGATCATTGCTTAACACTGTGCACATATTCAGTCAAGATATATCAATGGATTTTTGCTTAGACAGTGCAATTACTGGAATAACAAGAGGAACGTTTGACGATATGAACGAAATCAAACTACACAATGATGAAATAATCAAGGCAATAAAATTCGAATTTTATTGCCTTGATTATTTCATCATTGTGTCGAATTTTGCAACAAATATTTGGGAATTTTAGAAGCATCACAAATTCTGCACAATGAGATCAAAGAAAGAACTAGAGCAGAATACATAAGACGATTAAGAAAACTCCTTAAGTCAATGCTTAATGCTGGAAATTTGAAAAAAGCCATTAATACCTGGTCCATACCTGTTCTGAGATATTCAGCAGGCATTGTTGAATGGACCCAGCTAGAGATGGAAAATTTAGACCGAAAAACTCGAAAATTAATGACAATGCACCATGTCCTCAATCCTTGCAGTTACATTGATAGGTTATATCTATCAGGCAAAAAAGGAGGTAGAGGATTATTACTAAATAAAGAAACAGAATCGGTAATTTTTGCAGCACAAGAACAGGCCATTAAAACCAACGTTATGAAGGCAAAAATACAAAAATTCAAGAAGACAGTAGATGTAGATTGTGCAAAGAGAAGGAAGAAACGGTAGACCACATCATAAGTGAATGCAGCAAAATCGCACAAATTTAGTACTGTAAAAATCATGAAAACGTAGCTAAGATAATCCACTAGCATTTATGTAAAAAGTATGGGTTTGAAATATCTAAAGAATATTGGAAGCATAAAGTTCACCAGAAAGTGATTGAGAATGAAAAAGTTAAAATACTCTGGGATTTCAAAATCCAGACTGACAAAAGCTTGGAATGTAATACAACCGATATCACAGTGGCTGAAAAAAAATGAAAACAAGGGTTTTAAGTTTATCGAAATATCAGTACCAGGAGATAGTCTGATTGAAGACCAAAAAAAATGAAAAAATTACGAATATCGCGATTTGCAAATCGAAGTTGAACGAATCTGGCAAAAGAAAACGAAAGTTGTTCCCATAATAACAGGTGCTTTAGAAGCCATCCATTGAAAAAACATCTAGAAGCACTCGAGTTAGATGGATTAAAAATTGGGCAGCTGCAAAAGGCCGTTTTGTTTGGCACAGCTTTCATTTTCAGAAAGTATTTCCACAAATCATAGGCCCTTGGGTAGGGCTCGAATTAGTGGAATATAAATAGCCTTTTCTTAAGACTGAGGAAGCAAATCAAGCTTTGATGAATATTATATATATATATATATATATATATATATATATATATATATATATATATATATATATATATATATATATATATATATATATATATATATATATATATATATATATATATATATATAAAGTTAACGTAATAACAGCATACATTTCCTAGGAAATGTGTTTTTACATTATGGAAAATACCTAAGAATAGCGATCTGAACTTCATCCTCCACCTTTGCAACGAGCTGCCCAGTATTGTACTACGTACTAGGATCACTTGCATTGGCTAACGCTAGTGTTCGCCGATACTTTATAGTTTACTATATTCGGCAAGAAACTCTCGGAATCCAATCTTTGAGTTTCTTATTCGGTTTTAAAACTCTGTGGGATTTAATATCCCCTTAATTTAAGTAATATATATATATATATATATATATAGATGGATTCCGCCGGCCCTGTGTGTGTGTGATAACCTGATAACCTGATTTGGCTAGATGGATTACAGTCCCGTGGACTTCGATCCCTTAATCTGTATGAGTAGTCATGAATTAAGTGTTAGCGAGCACCTGGCTCACCCTATTTAGGGTTGTATGGAGGTACCAGAATCGATAAGCAAAGCAGCTTTCGGGCGCTTGTGTTTCCACCTATCGTGTTCGTCATAATTTGATGACTCTTGAATGAGTTGATTTGGATGAACAGCTGCTTTGGCAAAATAAGCAGTAGCACTGTTATGGAGGAAAGTGGGAATATCTAGAATATCGGCATCTCGATGTAAGAGAGTATTTCGGACAAACCACGGAGCGTTGAAGATCATACGTAGGCACTTGTTTTGTATAACTTGTAGCTTGTTGATGTTTGTGGGGGAAGTGTGCCCCCAGGCTGGTGATCCGTAAGTTAACGATGGTCTGATAATTGTTTTGTAGATCCGTAGTTTGTTATCAGTGCTGACTTGACTTCTTCTATTGAGGAGAGAGTAGAGTTGTGCAATTGCAGAGTTTGCTTTTTTGCATGCATAAACTATGTGGGAGTTAAAGTTTAAACGGTTATCTAGTTGAATGCCCAGATATTTGGTGCTAGATCTCCAAGGGATGGCTGTGTTAAAAAGTTTAACTTCTCCAACATGAGATGCTTGTCTTCTTGTGAAAAGAATGGCAGTGCTTTTATCGGCATTTACAGATATTCTCCATTTTTTGAACCAGTCTTCTAAATTTGTTGCTGCAGTTTGTAATCGCTGAGTAGCTATATTAGGCCTGAGAGATCTGCTAAGAATAGCCATATCATCCGCATAACTAGCTATAGTGGTTAGTGATGTGCTAGGAACATCAGAAACAAAGATGTTAAAAAGCAGCGGTGAGAGCAGCGAGCCTTGAGGGACACCAGCAGTGATTTTTTTCAGTGAGGATCTGATTCCACGCAACTTAACCTGAATTTTACGGTCCTGTAGAAAGGAGTTAATAATTTTGGTAAGATAAAGAGGGATGTTGGCTGCAATTAATTTGTAGATGAGACCTTTGTGCCAGACTGTATCGAAAGCTTTTGCAACATCTAAAAGATAGCTCCTGTGTGCTGTTTCCAGTTAAAGCCTGTAGTGATGAACTCAGTCAGTCTGTGAATTTGATGTGTAGTGCTATGTCCAGTACGGAAACCAAATTGTTCTTTCGGAATGATGTTATTTTTAATCACCTCCTCATTAAGTCGGTTGAGAATGACTCTTTCTGCTATTTTTCCTAGGCATGATAGAAGACTGATGGGTCTATAGCTCTGTGGCATCTGAGGCGCTTTACCAGGCTTGAGAATAAGGAAAATATCGGCTTGTTTCCATCTTGAGGGGAAATAATTAATTCTCAGAATTGCATTGATAATCGCTACTAAATGCATGACAGCTTTGTGTGGGAGGGCCTTGATTGTTTTGTTGGTAATTTCGTCTGGACCAGGGGCTTTTTTGTTTTTGAGCTTCTTGATGATTGAATAGACTTCTTTAGGTGAGGTGGGGCAGATATTTTTATAGCTACAAGGTCTCCGAAGCACAGAGCGTACCTTACGGTGTATTTTTTCTATGAAGACTAGATCCGCTTGTGCATAATTAGGACGGCACTGAAGTTGGAGGGATTGAACGAGTGCTTCTGCTTTTTCGTCATCTCTGTAAACAAGACCACTTTCTCCGTGAATGGGCTGGATGTTAGAGCGATCTGTACGGAGAGCTTTAGTCAACTTCCACAGAGAATTATCTTCGGTTTTGAGAGAACAGAGTTTTCTTTCCCATTGCTGGTTTCTGTGATCTTTTAGAGCGTAACGGACGAGGTTGGACGCTCTGTTTAGTTCTTGACGGTCTTGCGGAGATAGCGTGTTGTGATAGCGGCGTCTGAGCCTATTTTTGTTCCTTATCAGAGCAAGGATTTCTGCAGGAAGTAAGTTTACTTGAGCTGGGGTAGAAGTAGAGCAAGCTGCGGATAAGCCAGCCTGTATTTTACATTCAAGATTGTTGACTGCCGCGTCGATTTCTTCCCGGGTGGAAATAGTCGGTACTGAGTCTATAATAGTGTTCATTTTAGTCTTGAATTTTGCAAAGTTTGTGTGGGATTGGCTGGGAATGAGCTCAGGTTCCTCCCCTAGACTTAAGAGTACTGGATTGTGATCTGAGCTTAGCTCGTCAACTACTTGAAGTCTGAATTGATGAGAAATATTGTTAAAAATAGCAATATCCAAAACATCAGGTCTGCCGGTCGCTCCGTAATGTGTTGGCTCAATCGGGCCTGCAATAACGATATTTCTCTGCAAGGCAAAGTTGTAGAGGATCATTCCGTTGTTGTTACAGCTTTTGCTGTTCCATAAAGGATGCTTGGAATTGAGGTCTCCTGCTACTATTACTGCTTCATTTGTATCCACTAGCTGAGAGAGATCAGAGGGGAGTAGAGGTTTGCCAGGGGGGTTGTATACAGAATACATCTTTAAGCTGCCTGCATTGTTGGTAAGAATTTCTATGCCTGTCACCTCGAGGTTAGATGTAGTAATCTTCTTAGTCTCATTATAGCGAATGTTTCTTCTGACAAAGATGGCAGTGCCGCCACCTCTGGCATTTAGTCTGTCATTTCTAAGTAACGAGTAGTTTCTGAGTTTCGGATTATCGCAGGGACGTAGGTGTGTCTCGTTAATGAGGAGAATATCAATTTGCAAATGATCTGTAAGCTCCTGTAATTCCAAAATTTTGCTGTTTAGACCGTTTGCATTCCAGAATATTATCTGCATAGAATTTGATGTTAAAGCCGGGTTAGTCATTAATCATGGAGAAGATGGCTTGAGTATTCCTAAGGAATTTGCTGGTGTCGGCCTGGCTTGGATTTGTTTTGCTGAAGGCCATTAGCATCTCCCCAAGTGAGGCAGCGAGTATTGCTGAGGAATTTTGACAGCTAGTTGCAGGGAGTACCTTAATGTTACTCGAGGAAACCACAGAAGCATATGATTTATCTGGTGTGACTTTTTGCACTTGGATTTCAGGCACAGATCTCACAATATTTTTCTGAGTGGGCTGGGTTAATTCCTGTCTAGGCTTTTGAAGGTTTGATGGGTGGAGAGAGCAACCCTTGTAGTTTGCAGGATGTGGGCCACTGCAGTTCGCACATTTAGCAGGTGTGGTCTTTGGCTTGACGCAAGTGTGCGAGGGATGTTTGCCACCGCACTTCACACACTTGTAGTCTGCTCTGCATAACATTTGCGCATGCCCAAATTTTTGGCAGCGATGGCATTGACCAGCCGATGCCTTTCTTCGTAGTGGCTCGGTCTTGATGACCAAGTTGCAGACTATTTTAAGATCATAAATTTCCCTCTGGTCTTTACTGATCTCTACTAAGACCAGAGGCATGGGGCGCTTGTCTGCGCGATACATTCGCGAAATCTTGACTGGCTCCAAGCCTTGTGATCTGAGGTCAGTAGCTATTTCTTCTGTTGTTATATTTTCTACTAATCCTCTGATCACTACCTTGAGGTTCTTTTCACTTTTAAGTTGGTAAGTATGGTAGGGAATTTTATGATCGTCCATAAGTCTGGTGAGCTGGCGGTAGTCCGTTGTTCCTTCGGGCTGTATGCGTACTCCGTCATCTGTGTTTTTGGCTGACGAGAACTTTATGTTACTTTTCTTCATCGTCTCTGCGAGTAACGACCATTTTTCCTTCGATCGCAGGACTACTGGTGGGATCCGCTCTTTGGACTGTGTCGGTATATTTATCTCCGTGCTTGCACTAGATTGTGCTGATGTGTCCATTTCAGGTGCAGATTCAGGTTCTGCAGCAAGAGACCCTTTCTTTCTCTTCTTTCTGCTGACTTCTTGGTAATCCTTAGAATCTATGACAGTTTCTGCAGCGGAGGAATTGACGCTGTCACGTGTGAGGCTAGGAGAATTTTCGGAGGTTTGAGGGTCTTCTGTCTCGACCTCCATAATCTGATGAACTTCTATCTTTCCTGGCCATTTGGTGTGTAGGATGTTACCAATTTGCCGAAAGATAGCTAGAAGTTCTTTGAAGGAGAGATCTTCATATGGTGAATCCATAATCTAGACTTGATGTGGGGGGAGGACCTGCCTTGTCCCTTCAACACTGAGTGCTGCACAGGCTGGGAACAGTAGAGGGTCTGGAAAATGTTTTTGAAGATAAAATAAATAAAATAAAAGTCTTACCTGCTCTGATGATCGAGCACGCTGTTGATGCATCAAATAATCACAAAACAAAACTTAACTTCACTCTTTAAAAACAAAACTTAGCTTCACTGCTGTAATACTACAAGGAGCGCTGATAAACACGTCTGTACTCACTGATCGCTCAATCACTAATCGCCTCCCTGTGTGTGTGTGTATATATATATATATATATATATATATATATATATATACAGGGCCGGCGGAAGTGGCCATGCGTGCATGCGGGCCTAGCCACGATGGGGGCGCCGCCTCCAGGGAACGGTTCATAAGTTAATTTTTAAGAAACAAAATTTTTATCATAAAAACAAAATAATTCTTAGAATGACCAATATTAAAATAAATGAGGCCGTATACACTGATTAAAAATTAAAAAAAAAAGTATATTGTCGCCTCTTTGATCAGCTGGCTGTTTACAATTTTGCAGCTAGAGCAGGCTAAATGCTTGCCTGCAGAATGATGTATCTATTGCAGTCTATATAAAGTGAAACGGTGAACAGTTTTTATGAGCAGAAACGAATTTTTGTACGAAACATTTGTTGCTAGTTAAACAGTCATATGGCAAGCATCTCAGTAGGCTACTGACAGTAGCGCAGTACAGACTATTATTTCGTCTCTGTGTCGTGTTGTGTAATAATTTCTTGTGGGTATAAAATAGAAATGGAATCAAAAATTAAAAAAAAAAAGTTATCCGGTGAACAAAATCGTAAGCGTCACGCTGCGAAAGAAGCAGATATTAAGAAACAAACTGGGGCTCTTAATAAATTGTAACGATACATCTGAAATCAACTCTGATTTCAGATGTATCGAGTTGGTTACAATCTGCGGATGCAGATTGTAACCAACTCGATACATCTGAAATCAGAGTTGAAGAACCGTGTACATCATCCAGTTTGCATGAAAGTACTATTGCAACTATTGAACAAGATAACAAGACGTATGATTTAAGTGAAAAACAGCTAAGAGAAAATTTAGTTGTAGTTGACCACGAAATTAACATGTTAGTCTCTGTAAATTTAGAAGATCCAGGTGAATGGGAAAATGTTGATGAAAAATTACGAGTTGGTTTAATTGAAATGGGGCCTGTTCAAAAGAAAAATATAATATATCTCAGAGATACATATGGTCGTAAATTAAGCGACACGTATTATAATAGAAAAATGGAAAATGGGAGCTCGTGCCAAGAACATGGCTCATTTATTCCGAAACTTTAAATACTAATTTTTGCTTTTGTTGCAAACTTGTCGCACCTACTGAATCACCCACTGAGTCTTGTAGAAGGTTATAACAATTGGAGAAATGTAAGTACAACTTTACATAGACATGAGACTAATTTAACTCACATGAAAAATTTCTTAAAATGGAAAGAACTTGATAAAAATTTAAAAAAAACAAAACTACTATGATTGCCAGACTCAAAGCATGTATGAAATGGAAAAGAAACATTGGACGAGCGTTTTAGAACGCTTGATTGAAATTATAAAATTTCTTGGTAGCCGAAATTTAGCTTTTCGCGGATCATTTGATAAATTATATGAAAGAAATAACGGCAATTTTTTAAAATTAGTCGAACTGTTTGCAAAGTTTGATCCCGTTATGGAAAATCATGTTGAAAGGGCCCTACAACGAAACAATAGAATACACTGTTTGAGTAAAGACAGTCAAAATAAAATATTGGAAACTTTAAGTAACGCAATCAGGGATACAATTTTATTATCAATTCGAAAATCTAAATATTATTCCATAATTTTAGACTGCACACCTGATGCAAGTAAAACAGAACAAATGACCATTATTATTCGCTTTGTTTCCTGTGACAATGGAATTGTTAAGATCAGGAAAAACGTTTTAGGTTTTGTAGATATATCAGATTCTACAGGACGTGGTTTATGTGCAACAATAATGGAACAACTGGAAAAATGGAACATTCCCATTGAAGACATGCGAGGTCAAGGGTACGACAATGGGGCAAATATGGGCTCCAAAATTTGCTTTTGAACAAAAATCCTCTAGCTTTTTACGTGCCATGTGCTGCTCATACTCTAAATTTAATCATTAACGATGCAGCTAAAGTGAATGCAGATGCAATTAGTTTCTTTGCAATTATTCAAGAAATATACAATTCTTTTCATTCTCTTACAAACGTTGGGCAATCCTTTTAAAGTTCGTAAAAAAATTAACATTGAAACAGCCATCAGAAATGCGATGGGATAGTAAAATTAATGCAATCCGCTCTCTATGATATCAGTTAGGATAAATTTATGATGCACTTTTTGAAATTTTTAATAATGAAATTTTTATAAAGAAACTCAGCATGAAGCATAAACATTATATTTAGTGTATGCCAAAATTTCAGGAACAGGCTTTGACAGAAAAGTTATTTTTTAGTGAAAAAAAAAAAAAAAAAAAAAAAAAAAGAACAATTTTACTTGATTGTGTTCTGCATTGTCAAAAAAAAATGAGCTTCTTTGAATGAATGAATAAATAAAATTAAGTCTTTCCAAAAAGTTATCGTTAGCAAAAAGTGCAGTATCTTTTCATACCAACTTTACATCACCTACTGGTCTTCTTCTTTTTCGGCTACAGCCGCATGTAGGGCTTTGGCTTCCCATTTTTGGGTTTCATAACTCACTACGAGGTGGGGTCGTTCCCCCACGCACCACCATGTGTACTTGTCTGTGAAGCGTTGTGCTCTTAAGACCAGTTTGCTTGCTTTGCGGGAGGGAAAAACCCCAGATAAACTGGGGAGAAAAACCTTGCTGTCCATGCCGAAGACCGGCTAACTTGGCAATGTTTGAGAAAGATCCTTAAGCCCCTCACGTCAACGACGAGAATCGAACGCAGGACACTCCTTTCCTCTGGCATATGATTGCGGAGCGTGTAACCACTCGGCTAACTGTGCGGACCATCATGTATTAGTGATCAACATTATGTTTTTTTATGTGAACTTTCGGTTAGCATCCGCAAAAGGCTGCTAACCAATAGAACATTAATCAGTAGAACAACAAGTGATCTTTGTTGGCCAACTATCAAATAACTGAGGCATCAATTAACCTATTCTTAAATGAGCTAGTGTGGCAAGCAACTTTTGGTACAGCACCATGTCAGTTAAATGGCCCTTTACTTATCCAACCTGCAAGTGATTTGATAATTGAGAAACTAATGTATTACTGCTATGGGGGGGGATTTAGAACCCCTACTCTACAGACCAAACATGGTCAGTACAGTAGGGAAGTGGCTTTTAATCTTCAAGATTAAAAGCCACTTCAAGCTTCCTATAGGAGGGGTGGTGGTCTCAAATCAGATGATGAAATCTGTCGCCTATTCACAAAACATTGGTGTCAATGGTAGAATTAATTTAAACACTGATATCTTGTTAGTTTTCATGGAGATCAGATGTGGTTAATAACATCTTACCACCATGACATCAAAGATTCAGCATGGAGGACCACTGCTAACAAAAAATGCTTGCCAGATTATCCCTGAAACTCATTTATTGTTTATATTCTCTCTCTCTCTCCTTCTAGTAATGCATTCTAGTAACCTACCATTCTCCAAACAACAAAAACGAAAACAAAAAAAATTGCTCAGACACTGTTTATACGACTTCCAGAGGTTGTTCATATTCTGTTGCTGTTTTCCACCACTTCATATAATTATTATTATTATTTGACACCTTCTGGGGAGTCCAAGGACTCATCGAGGGAGGGCACCTGCTCTACAAATCTGTCACCAACCACTGACCGTAACTACACCAACGCCATCTACTGTCGACCACCACCACTAGTATTTCCACAGATACTCACAAACATCGATGCCCACGGCGGGATTCGAACAAGCAGCCTTTTTTGGCTGGAGAGCGGATACGCTACCACTCGTCCGGCTGAGTGATCAATTTCCATATATAATCCATACCTCGCAGGTGGATATGGAAGGAGGGAGGATGAGATCGATTGACGATATTACTAGTGTTACTCATATTAGTGGTTTTGTGCCTAGTGTGTTCGTGTTATCTTAGGAGCTTTTGAATTTTGAATGATCAGATATAGCATTTAGTATATATAGTATACGTTGTAGTCGAATAGAATAGTATAGGATATAGTATACAGATTGCGCCAACTAAATTCGTGATCAGTGCATCTGCAGTGGATTAGGATCGTCTACAACGGAACAACTAAAGAAAGTGCATGGAAGAAAATCCGGACATTGTAAGTAAATTCTCTATTTACTATTACCCATCCACTACCAACTAACAGTAGCATACCGACAGAACCAAATGGAGGAACTAACATTAACAAACTTTAATTACGACCAACTAATGACACTCTTCAGGAAGATAGGTTTAGAACTGGAAACCAGATATCCGGGCACTGTAACACTCATACAATCACCACCAACGAAGGAACACATGGACCCACCGACTTAGAAGTTGAACAACTAGAACCCTCCCCACAAGAACACTACTCTAACTCAGAAGACAAGACTGAAGATTTCGAAGTAATCAACAGAAACAAAAGACGAAAGGTCACGGACACAGTAGAACAGGAAACACCAATGGACGCATCAACCAACACAAAAAAAGAACGCATCCCTCCAGTTATCCTCCGATCGAAGGAAAAATGGTCGGAGACAGCAAATATCATGAAAAATAGCCAGATCAAGTTCTCTACAGCAAGAAATACAGCAAAGGGAATACGAATACAACCCGAAACAGTTACAGACTTCAGAAACCTCACTAAAACACTAGACGAATCACTGATCCCTTACCATACGTTCGCATTAAAAAGCGAGAAAAACTTAAAAGTTGTAATAAGAGGAGTAGTAGAATCAATCACAACAGATGAAGTTAAAGCAGACCTAACAAGACAGGGCTTCGCACCCATAAAAGTCTCGAGAATGCACAGGGGAGACAAAACCCCGATGCCGCTAATCCTAATAGAGATCGAAAAAGACAAACATGAAATATACAATCTAAGAACAGTGTGCCACCTCATCATCAGAATGGAACCACTTCGAAGGTCATCAACCGGACAGTGCCAGTATGCCAAAAGTACGGACACGCCCAGAGCCGATGCAAGGCAGAGTTCAGATGCCTGAAGTATGAAGACAAACACCCCACAGCTTCCTGTACTAAACCCCGTACAACTCCAGCAAAATGTGCAAACTGTGAAGGCCCGCACCTTGCAAATTATAAGGGATGTCCTAAACACCCAACCAACGAAGTGACAACACGGAAAGCAAGAGAACCAAGCTCCACAACAGACACAAACAAACACACGCCACCCACACAAAACCAGTAATTTCCTCGACTACCCGTATAAACATAACATATGCTGATATAGTAAGAACAAACCAAGAACCCCCCCACTCACAACCAACCACCCAACTCAGCCAAAATAACAGCCGCCCTAGGCGAAATGCTACTCGCATTCAGTAAGGCAAACCCCACCCAAGACTCAACAAAACACTTGATGAAAAACGAATCTTCTCTACCCTCACTCATGAATAACACATTCAACACCAACAATTCACTACAGATAATATATTGGAACGCAAACGGCATATTCAACAAAATGCACGAACTAAGAGAATTCATACAACGCATAGACACAGACATAATACTAATAAACGAAACTCACCTGCGCCCATCAGACAACCCAAAACTAAGAAACTACCACCTATTCAGAACCGACAGAACAACAGCCAGAGGTGGAGAAACAGCTATCTTCATCAGAAAACAACTCAGATTTAACGAAATACCCCCCCCCCCCCAGCTCACAACCCTAGAAGTCACAGGACTACAAGTTCACCTAGCCAACACAAACAGTCTCAAAATTTATGCCACATACAACTCACCAAACAAACACATATCTACCACAGACTTGTCGCAGCTACTAGACAATAATGAAACCATTATAATGGCTGGTGACTTAAATGCTAAACACACAGCATGGAATAGCAAGATTGCAAACAAAAGCGGCAAAATTCTATACAATTTCACCGCTAACAGGAACATTGTAGAGGCAGGGCCGATCGAACCAACACACTATGGCATGATCGGGCGACCAGACGTATTAGACATCGTTATCCTGAAAAATGTGAACCATCAATACCAGCTAATAACAATAAACGATCTAAGCTCAGACTATAACCCAGTCCTACTCCAGCTGGCTGCAACACCAGACGAAACAACAACAAACCCTACTACCACAAACTGGACACAACTACCCACAAAAATCAAGGACACTATAGGACCCATACCTACCATTTTCACGAAACAAAATATCGAAAACCTAGAAAAACAAATAACGCTAAGCCTAGCAGCAGTAACCTCGATTACATCCAGCTAAACCAAATCAACTCCCAGAAGACATCCGAAAACTCATTCGGCACAAAAACAAAATACGCAAACAATATCGCAAAACATTAGCGCCACAAGACCGACAAGAACTCAACAAAGTCCGCTACGCAATCAAAGATTTCCGCAACCAACACTGGGAAAACACACTCCGATCTTTACAACTAAATGATCCAGCATTATGGTAACTCCTCAAAGGCCTCCGTAACACGTCAAGCTACGTAGCAAAACTTCATGGGGAACGCGGTACAGTCTACCGCAATGACGAAAAAGCGGAAGCTTTCGCGGACAGCCTAGAGCTATTCAGCACCAACTACAAGAACGTAGACCTAACATTTATCACAAAAATACACCGACAAATGCGGCATGCACTAAGGCACGAACACAACCAACAACCGAATATCCGCCCAACATCTCCAAAAGAAATACGCAAAATAATTAAACACCTTAAAAATAAAAAAGCACCAGGTCCAGACAGAATCACAAACAAAATAATCAAACATCTACCACACAAAGCACTCATGCACATAGTCGCCATCACACACGCGATCCTCAGGCTCAGCTATTTCCCAAACCGTTGGAAGACTGCAGACGCAATCTTGATCCCCAAACCAGGAAAAGACCCGAAATTCCCACAAAATTACCGACCCATCAGTCTCCTCTCCTGCCTCGGAAAAATGTCCGAAAAAGTAATCCTGACCAGACTACAAGAAATAGCCGCCCAAAACAACATCATCCCAGACGAACAATTCAGGTTCAGACCACACCACAGCACAGTACAACAAGTACAAAGAATCACAGAATACATCACACTCGGTTTCAATTGGAAACAACAAACCGGTGCCATTTTTCTCGACATAGCCATAGCTTTCGACAAAGTATGGCACATCGGTCTCCTACTTAAACTACTAACAGCAAAAGTACCAATACATCTTGTCCTCCTGATTAGCTCATACTTAAAAAACAGAAAATTCCGAGTAAAAATACAAGGAATAATATCCTCTGAATGCAAAGCCACAGCCGGAGTTCCGCAAAGCTCACTACTTTCCCCCCTACTATTTGCATTTTCTACAATGCTGATATCCCACAGAACAAGACGTTTTCTGCCTACTACGCAGACGACACAGCCATTTTAACCAGATCACTATGTCCTAAATTGCGTCTACAAACCGCAGCAAACGAACTTGAAATCTGGTTCAAAAACTGGAGGATCGACGTAAACGGAGACAAAAGCGCAGCAATACTGTTCACAAGAAGAAAAAAATCCCCCCACAACTCAGTAAACATATTCAACAAAACAATCCCATGGGTAACAACAACGAAATACCTAGGAATACAACTTGACAAAAAACTACACTTCAATACCCACATAGCACACATATGCGCCAAAGCAAACAGTCATAGCCCAAATATACCCACTAACCAACAGCCGCAGCTGCTTAAGCATAGACAACAAACTACTAATCTACAAGTCAATAATAAGACCCATAATAACATATGGATCACCCGCCTGGAGTCACACAGCACCTTACAACATCAAAAAACTCCAAACAATACAAAATAAATGTCTAAGAATGTCATTTGACTCCCCGTGGTTCATACGAAACACACAACTCCATCGAGAAGCAGGTATACCGACAATTCTCAAATTCCTCCAACAAACGTCCACAAATTACTTCACACAAGCAGCCACCCACCCAAACCAACTAATAAGGACAGCAACAGATTATAATGAACATGATACAATGAAACACAAACGCCCCAAAACAATCCTGCTATTCCAAAGCTAACTATAAACCACACAGCCCGAATAGGGCGAGCACTTACTCAATAACTACCCCCCCCCCTCTCTCAAGAGACAGACACACAAGACAAAGGGAGTAAAAGCCAAGGGCTTGGTTCTCCATCACACCAGTTTAAGTCACAAGTCACATGGATATGGAAATTACGAGTATATGGGGTTTGGAGTGTGTTACATACATTCCAAGGTGTGTTTCCAAGAATATTAATTTTTAGAAATTCGGTAGTTGCTACGTTTAGAACATATTTGTTGTAAAATTTTATCTGATTTTTTTTTCTTTTACTTTCATTATACAGCATAACTTTAACTTGATATTTATTTTCCTATTTCTCTTATTTCTGATAACCGTATAAATAAAATCCAATCTTTCATTTACTTTCGGTCAATAGTCGTTGATATTTCTTCTAGTACCTTCATTTTTATCTGTTGGTTAAATATTGCTATTGTTATTATCACTTTTTCTCCGAATTTTTTTAAAGAGGGACTGTGAGCAGTAGATGATGCATACGTACATAACAATGCGCTCGGACAGAGAGGCATTTCTGAACTTCTTCATGCAATAGAAAAATATGGATCCGAATTCCGAAGAAACGTCTGGTTAGGAAGCAGTGCAGGTTTCGAAAATTACCTCGATAGAGTGGGTACATGGTTCGGCAATTCAAACTTGAACTTTGAAGATTATCCGGTCTTTTTATATTGCTGTTGTATTCTTCCTTCACCTTGACAACGTATAATTCAACAGGAACTTAATATGTGTAACCGCAACATAGTAGATTGGGGATCATTTTGCAGAGAAGTATGCAAATTGTGGGCTTGCGATAATTCAAACAAGTTGGTGGGGGGGGGGGGTAAAGTCATCGAAATCGACGATAGTCAATTCGGCAAGAGAAAGAATAATCGTGGTCGACTCATTGTAGGCCAGTGGGTTTTAAGGGGGGTTATCGAAAGAGTTTCAACAAAATCCTTCTTTGTTCCAGTGCCTAAGAGGATATAGTCACGATGTTGCAAATAATTAGGCTGGATTTTTCCTAGAACAATAATAATATCAGCCTATTAGGGAGCTTACAACTGCTTGAGTGACGAAGGTTTATTCACAAAAAATAAACCACTCAAGAACTTTGTGAATCCGGAAAACTACAAAATTCACACAAATACCATTGAAAGGCAGTGGCAAAATTTGAAATTTTCTTTGCCCAGGACTAGATGGAAGGCACATAAATTTGAGGAATACATCACTGAATATCAGTTAAAACATTCAAGACCATCTAAGGAGGTGATGCCCAGGGCCATCGGTTGTAGTCGTGGTAGGTGATCAGCTTTGTGATATTGGGTGTTTTTCAGCAAATGAGATGTGAAAGTAAGGTTTCCATTATAAGAAAGTCATATCTGAATCATTTCTGTTTTCTGTAGGATGGCGAGGGAGCATAAAAGTTTTCTCAGTCAACAGATGAAGATGATACAGAACAAACTCCCGGTAAGTGATATTGGAATAGTACTGAAAGCCAAAATGCTTTTAAAGAAAATCACTTAGCTTTGCACAATTGTTTGGTGATAGTTCTATTTGTCTTGTTGTATAGGAATACTCGTGCACCTGGATCAAGCAGTGCTGGAGAAACTTTTCAGTGGAGGTAAATGAAATGCATTTCCAAAATCTTGATTTAAAAAAATAACATTTTTGTAAAATAGATAATTGGAACTAATGCATAAAATTAATAATAATAATAATAACTGAAGTAATGTTCCCTTCCCCAGGAATTGCCTTCTATCCCTTTCGATTAGGAGTGATAACATGGGAAGTGCAGATGCACCTTGGGTAAGAAGTAGTGAAAACAATTTTGAAATCTTGAATGATATTTCTTTGGTATTGTACATGTAAAATGACTGATTTGTTTCTTTAGAATCCACATCTGAGCGGAAAGGAGACAAGTCAAAAGTTTTGAGCTGCACGAAGTTTCAGCTCACGAAGTTGTTTTGCTGTAGTGAGTAAAAGTTTGGAAATTGTCATTGCTATTAAAAAAAAAAAAAGCAGCTTTGCAATGTTGCGATCTAATTAGTATTTGTATTATTTTGTAGGAGTAGCCTCTCTGGATCACGCACTGGTGGAGAAACAAACTTTGCATACTGTGGAGGTAAATGAAATGTGTTTCAAAAATGTTGATTTTAAAAAATTACCATTTTTTGTTAACATAATTCGAAGCAATCCATGAAAAAAAATAAATAAAAAATTAAGTAATATTTCCTCTTTACATTTAAAAAGCTAGCTTCATACTTTCTATTTTTAAGGAAAGAAAAAAGTATCTTTTCTGTGCATTGCAGCAGTTGAGATGTAGATGATTCATTATTTTCATTCTCTTTCACTTGGGGTCCATGTCTCATGGAAATGCTAATAAACAAGACATGAACAACCTGCAACAACCTTCAAAAAAAAGTGAAAATTCTAATTCTGAAATGAAGAGTCACCTAGAAGAATCCCCCTTCCCCACCACTCCAAACTAATGGTATTGTCTTCGTATATTTGTTGGAAATTTCATCATGCAGCCAGCACTGATTAATTGAAGAACAGGTCATTTAAGGTTGAAAATTCATCTAAGGTATCAGTCAGAGAGGAGCAGTGTTTTCCCTCTGGTGATGCGAAAAGAGGTACAACAATTGCAGGCAACTGTGGTGTTGTTACAACAGCATTTGCATGTTAATTCTTGAACAAACATAAAAAATACATTCAATACCATTATAATAGTAAATCAGGACTGGCAGATTATGCTTGGGACAACCTTTCACACAGGATTAGATAGAAGAAAACCAATATGGTATTTAGAAGTCATTACAGTTCAAATATTATTTTTAGAGTCAGCCATGGCTATGAAGAATTCTAAGCTGATGCAAATATGGTTGCATTAATTTCAAAAATTTGAGACTATGTAGGAGTTGATCTAAAAATCAACTCCTACATAGCTGTAATACTTTTTTTTTTTACGTTAGAGGGCACTAAATTAGGACTTCAGATCTTTTGTCTGTTACAATTTGAATTGTTTCACTTTCTTATTGTTTTCCTTTTAAACTATGACATGTTGGTTTGAAATCCAGCGAAATATAAGCCAGTTAATAATTTTTTTTTTTTTTTATAAACTAGTTTGTTTGGTGGAGTTAATACTTAAAATAAGTTATGAATAATGTTCAACACCTAAGCTTAGGGTGTGGGAGTAGTGGATGCTCAGTGAATGTCTCTTACCAGATTGCATAACCCCAACTATGAAATTCTGAGGTGGTGGTGGTGTGATAGCATGGTCTTGTTTTTCCTGGTTTGGCCTCTGGTCTTTTTTTGTTCTGCCATAAACATTGAACTCAGAGGTATTTGGGCAATGCAATGCTTTCTACTTTGTGGTGTCTACAGAACTGACAATTTTCTTTTTCAGCAAGACAATGCACTGTGTCATAAGGCTGCTACTGTAACTGCATGGTGTGTGGACATGAACATTACCACACTTGACTGGCCTCCATAGAGCCGATCTCAACTGTATTGAACATTTGTGGGATGAACTGGAGCATGTTGTGAGGTCAAGGGACATCTGTTCTGCAACAGTTCACAACCTCATTCCATGCCTACAGGAAGAATAGTTTAAAATTCCACTGATTGCTATTGTATGCTTGTGGAAAGTATGCCCTGTAGGATTGCTGTAGTCATCGCAGTGAAATGAGGTCCTACATCTTATTGAGGTGGGCACCATGACTTTTGTTCCTTGGACTATGGTGTCCGTTGACTTCTTTCCAAGCAATGTATGTCCTTTCTTAATCAGAGATCTCGCATGATTTTCCACTTTCCAAGTCAAAATTGCAAAACCATCCTCATTAAATGGAGACAACAATTATCTCATTTATACAAAGATTCTCTGATGCTGTTACTAAATCTAACATTCTTGTGCTGCAGATCCCTTTCTTTAGGGTACATTATAAATTTTATTTTCCACATCATATGTTTTTTCTTCCAATCTAAATCCTCCCATAATTGAAATCATTATGATAATTCTTTTATCTATATACCATATATTACAAAATTTTTTTTTAGTAAGGAAGTTACTAATATGAAATAATCAGGATGACTGCATGTATTTTTTTATTATTATTATTATTACTCATCGTGGGAGGTTCTTAGGAGACACGGTCTATCATACCACTCCTTCAACTCGCTGACCGTTCTTGCTCTAACCACTCTCTCAGGCAATGCATTCCACGGTTCAACCACCCTCCATACAAAGAAACCACTCCTCATCCTCTTGCTCGCAGCTCCTTTCGTAACGTCCCTTTGTCATCACTCCTTCCCACCGTTCCACCAAGCGAAAGAACTTCCCAATGTCTACCTTGTAACTGCCTCTCAACAGTTTAAAAATCTTGATTATATCACTCCTTCTATCCACCAAACTCTGCAGTCCACATTCCCTCAGTCAATCATTCATAACTGACATTGTACCTGAAATCATCTTTGTTATCTGCCTCTGTATCCTTTCCACAGTTAATTTATCCCCCTTCAAATCCTGGGGACCAAATTTGAGAACAATAGTCTAAGTGTGGTCTGATTAGGGTCTTATACAACGGAATGATAACTCTTTTATCTCTGCAGGTCAGCGTCCTTCTCAGTATTACAGCAATCCTCTGGGTTACCTTCACCACCTTTGCAATATGCTCCCTGAATTTCAGTTTTCTATCAATCATCAACCCCCCCCCCCAGATCTCTTGTCTCCCCTACTTCTTCCAGTATAGCTTCTCCAATCGAGTATGCATCCTCTCATCGATGGATCCCAAATTTCGAGACTTTACATTTTGCTGCATTAAACCGACACTCCCTATTCATTTGCCCATCTGTCTAGTTTATTCAAATCCTCTTGCAGCACTGCCACATCTGCACTATTACTTATAACTCTTCCCAGTTTCACATCATCTGCAAACAACTAAATATCCCCTTGCAATCCATTGACAATGTCATTGATATAAAGGCTGAACAATACAGGTCCCAGTACTGAGTCCTGTGGAACCCCACTTGTAACTTTCTGCTTCCTTGATATTGCCCCACCCAACTCTCTGATACCTATCAGACAGCCGATCCTGAATCCATTTCACTAACCCGACATCTAAACACATGTGCTGCAACTTAAATTCAGCTTATCATGTGGTGATAAGCTGATATCAAACGCCTTTGCAAAATCCAAAAAAAATGGCAGTATATGCCTTTCCCTCATCAACTGCTCTTGTGACTTTATTATAAAAGGCAATCATATTATTAAAGCAAGAGCACCCCTTAACAAATCCATGTTGATTCTCACAGATAACATTACCCTCATCTGCTCAATGCTGTATATGGTCCCTCACTAATTTCTCCAAGACCTTTACAACTACTGATGACACAAAAACTGGCCTATAATTAGACACTTCCAGTCTGCTACTGCCCTTGTGCAGCAGCACTATCTTGCCTTTCTTCCATTCCTTGGGTACCTTTCTCGCAGCCAGACTTTTATTGAAGAGCCAGGTCAATGGAGCTGTCAGTTCTTTAGCACATTCTCTCAAAACCTGTGGTGAAATACTATCCAGTACCACAGCTTTACTGATATCCAGAGTACTCAGTATTTGAAACACACTATCTTCTAAACCCTGAACCTGCCCTATCCCTCTAGTATTAAAATTTACTCCTCCAGGAAGAAATATTCCAATAAAGTGTTCACTGAACAACTCCACTATGTCCTCTGCATCAGTCACTCTATTCCCATTTTTATCACACAATGTTATTCTTCCACAATCATTTCTCCTCCTACTGGCCACATAGCTAAAAAATTCCCTAGAATTTTCTTTGGATCTTAATGCCAATCTCTTTTCATATTCCAGTTTTACCTTCCTCATCATACTAGTCACTCTCCTGGCTGCATCTTATATTCTTCATGTATCTGCCCTCCACCCCTCTTCTTATATCTCTTCCATAATCTCTTTTTCAACTGCAGTTCCCGTTTGATATTGTTTGTCATCCACTTTACACCAAATTGTGTTTGCTTCTTCACTCGTGGAATATAACTACTATTGCTGCTAACAAATATTCCTTCACAATTTCCCAAGCACTAATGACATCCTGGCCTTCCAATTCTGCCCTCCATTTTATATTATACTAGTTTTTAACTTATTATTATCACTATTATTATTTTCTTGATTTCCATGGAGTCACAAGACTCATCATGGGAGGTCAACATTAGTACGTAAAAAGTATTGTACCACTCCTTAAACTTATACACCATTCACACTTTCACCACCTTCTCAGGTAATGCATTCCATGTTCCTACCACTCTCCATGCAAAAATCCTTACTTCTTACCCTTTTACTCACTACTTCCTTTTGTAATTTCCAGGGATAGCCTATTGTCTTTGTTCCTTCCTCTCATTCTACAGTATGAAAAATCCTCAGTGTTAATCCGATAGTAACCCTTCAAAAGCTGAAATGTCTTAATCATATTTCCACTTTGTCTTCTATCCACCAAACTCTGCAGTCTGCTTGACCTCAGTCTATCCTCATAATCAAAATTGTATAGTCCTGATATTTTTGTTATCCATCTCTGCACTCTGTTCAATGACACTTCATCCCCTTTAAATCTGGTGACCAGATCAAAGTTTTATACAATTGGACCACCACTCTTGTGGCCAATATCCTTCTCATTGAAGTAATTCTCTTCAGTATTGAAGCAATTCATTTCAAATTTCTATCAACAATCATCCCAAGATCCCTTGCTTCTTCCACTTCTTTAGATTTAATTCCACCAAGTGAATAGGAAGCATCCCACCTGTGGATCCCAAATTACCTTATACTAAGTGGCATTAAACTTACATCCCCATTCATTTTCCCATCTTTAGCTTATTCAAATCCTCTTCAAGAGCCAAAACATCAGCACTATTACTAATAACCCATCCAATCTTCTTATCACATCTGCAAACAACTGAATATCTCCCTGTAGTCCTGTGTCGATATTGAGACATAACGGTTGAACAATAACGATCCAGTACTTATCTCATATACAACTCTCTGATATCTATCAGAAAGCCAATTACCAATCCAATTGACTAACCTGATATCCAAACCTGTATGTTATAACTTAAAAACCTGCTTGTCATGTAACTCCCTGTCAAATGCCTTTACAAAAAAAAAAAAAAAAAAAAAAAGTGTATGCCTTGCCTTCATCCACTACTATTGTTACTCTACTGTGAAAGGTAACCAGATTAACCAATTTTTATGATCGGTCATAAACGGCGGTGTTCTCTTTCCCGATTGCTGAAAGATTTCGATGTGTGAAAATTAATGATAATTCATGAATATTTCCATGTTTAAAAATATGCCGCCTGGTCGCTGACATTTGCTACACAGATGTGTCATTTCCTTCAGTTTTGAGAACAGAGGTTATGCCACCCATTGTTATAATCCGCTTGGAGGCAATTTTTATGACTGTCATAAACAGTGGTATTCCCTTTCCCAAATGTTGAAAGGTTTCAATGTGTGAAAATTAACGATACACAATGTTATTAGCCGTTCTGGGTCTGAGCTTTTCGACATATTCATGAATATTATTCTCAGAATATTTCTACTTTAAAATATTTCTTCATGAAAAATACTTAGAAAACTAAAATGACAAATTCCAGAACTTCTCGCAGAACACCTATTCACCTTCCACGGAACACAGTTTGAGAAACCCTGTGTTAAAGGATTGTCCTGTGGAATTGACCATGCCATTAACTTGCAAACAGGAAAGGTTCCTAAAGAATGTGGAAGACATTACCTGAAGAGGATAAGAGAGTGTCATTGCTTGCATGAAGGTGGTAGAACAGAGATATTAAACTATAGGATAGCTTCTGTAGTTGTTAAAATTTTTGAGAAATTGGTAATAACTCGTATACAAAACTGGATAGATGATGGCAATATTATTTATGCAGGAGAGCACAGATTTGTTAAAGTGTGCTCTTGTTTTTATAATCTGGTTACCTTTCACAGTAGAGTAACAAGAGTAGTGGATGAAGGCAAGGCATACACTTTTTTTTTTTTTTTTGTAAAGGCATTTGACAGGGAGTTACATGACAAGCAGGTTTTTAAGTTATAACATACAGGTTTGGATATCAGGTTAGTCAATTGGATTGGTAATTGGCTTTCTGATAGATATCAGAGAGTTGTATATGAGATAAGTACTGGATCATTATTGTTCAACCGTTATATCTTAATATCGACACAGGACTACAGGGAGATATTCAGTTGTTTGCAGATGTGATAAGAAGATTGGATGGGTTATTAGTAATAGTGTTGATGTTTTGGCTCTTGAAGAGGATTTGAATAAGCTAACGATGGGAAAATGAAGGTCATAATGGTCAAATGAGCAATAGCTATGCTTTATGTGAGAAGCACAAAGTGTTGGCACCTCATAGTGAGATTTGCAAATACTTGAGTGAGACATGGATAATTTGAAATTTTCTATGACTTTTAAACATAGCCATATGATACGCATAAAAATTGGAAAAAAGCAACTACCTGGAAATTTATTTTTCCAGACTGAACCAAAAAAAGGATGAAATAATTCACATTACTTATTAATACACACGTTCCAACATCCTTTGACTATAATCAATCATACAATCTGCAAAAGCTCTGACAGAAAATGGGACTTCAGTAGAGCATCTACACTGTTTCCCATTGTAAATATGGGCATAAAAGTTAAAAATTTATAGAAAATTATATAAATATGGGCATAAAAGTTAAAAATTTATAGAAAATTGTATAAATATGGGCATAAAAGTTAAAAAATTTATAGAAAATTATATAAAAACTTGTTTATATCGGTCTCCTAAACATGTCAATTTATATTTCACACATTCAAAACAAATAAAGCTCAGAAATCAAAAACAGCAACCTATGACAATGTTCAGCTTGATTGATTGACACAATAACCAATCGCACTGATTTCTAAGTGCTATTGTCTCAGCCCTAGGGCCAGCTCTACCAACGGTGCAAACGTGCATTTGCACGGGGTTGCAAATTTGCCATAAATTATATGTAAAATAAGGGGGAAGGGGTGGAAAAATATGCTACTGCATGGGGTGACAAAATTCCTAGAGGAGGTCCTGCTCAGCACTCATCCTACCTTGCCTCCTGGGTGGTTTAAAACCACTGGAATGCTAAGAATTTGACCCACTGTGCCATCTGTACATCTTTTCAAAGGGCTCGAAGGTGTGTATTTGTGACTGCACACCCAAGCTATTAACACGAGTGTGATGTGATGTTTACATGTTTGAAAAGTATCCTCTTCATGAAGCATTAGTATATTGTGTTTAATTTTTAGAATCATGTGAAGCCAGGAAATAATTAAGGGAATCTTTAATTTAATGTGAATAAATGCAAAAATATCAGTATTATTGCTGTTCCGTGGATGTTCAATGCACACCTAGTGCGCCCCACCCTCCTGAATATTCACCTTTGATATGTATACACACATGCACTGCACAAAATTCATTGATTGGATTTGAGGCAGTTTGATCATCTTTTTGTGAGAGTGTTGAATGCTGGTAATGAGTCTTCTGGCTCCTTAGTCAATAATAATAACAACGAAATGTTGTTATCTAGTGTTAAAATGAAATGGTCAGAGCTTTACAGAAAAGTTCCTGTAAATGTTCTCACGTTTCCACTTCATTGTTTCACAAATTGTAGCATATTTCTGTCATGACAATTATTTTGAGATATCAGACAGTTTGCCTTGATATATAAAAAGGGCATCTTTCTGTTTGAATTCTTTAAATATCTATGCTATAGATGAATAGAAATTACTTGTAATACCGTATTTTTCGATAGATAACACGCGCGTTATCTATGCAAAAAAGTTATTAATTCGTTAAAAATGAACATGCGCGGTATACATTTGAAAGGTATGAGAGGTAAATCAAATGTAATAACAAAACTAAGGTAGAAATGGTACTTAATATTTATTGAACATTACACTATTCAAATCCAAAAAAATTCTTCATCAGACTCAATAGACCTTTCGTGCCCTGTTGTAGTTCTTTTGCTCCCTTCAGATTCACAGTCCTAGAACTAGGCATGTCAAAACTTACAGGAACCTCATCCATATTCTCAAAGTGACAAGCAGAAGCTCCACACAAGTTTTCTCTCGGAAACAAACTAAATTTAGCTACTTTCGCTTCCCAGTCACACAGGCAAATTTTGTCCAACTCTAGTGGTGGAGCGCACACTTAAATTGTTTCTCTTCATAAATCCAAATCCCAAGATAGATAGGCCTTGAAATCCTTTATATTAACGTTTTGCACAATTCTTTTCGATTCCTGCAACACACAACAGTAGATATTCTCATACCTTTTAGTTCTTTCACTAACAACCCAATCAAACAGTTTTTTTTTTTTTTATGGTTGGCCGCAAGCACCTTCTAAACCGCTAATTGGTGCTTGCCCATTATCTATACATCAAAAGGAGTGATGAAAATGTTGGGGATGCGCATTATACATTAGGTGTGCGTTATCTATCGAAAAATTAATAATTTTATATTATAATTAATAACGAATAATAATAATAATAAAAATAAGGTATTTGTCTGACTGTGATGAGCTAATGGACTCTAATGGGGAAGAAAAATGCGCCACCAATAACAAATAAGATCTTTTATTTATTAATTATTTTTTTAAATCACAGATATCTGATGGAAGTTGTCACTAAACAAAAAAAGTACACTGTGTTGTCTACAAAGAATATGTATTTGGTTCTTTGAGCTCGCAACCTCAGTGGAAGGCTTTTTGTGGCCCAGTACCTAGCTACATCTCTCAGATTGGGCAACAATGATCTACAGCACATTCTGAACATTGTAATAGAGGAAGCACAAGAAAAAACATTACATAAAACTATATTGTCATCATCACATATCTGTATATAAACATGACCTTAGAAATTTGAATTGCTGAAGGTGTCATCTAGTGTAAAAATGAAGTTGTTTAGAGCTTTGTAGAAAAGTTCCCGTAAATGTTCACTCACATTTCCACTTCATTGTTTCATAAATTGTGGCATATTTCTTTCATGACAATTATAAACGGCTCACACTGATGACAATGATAAATGGACGACATGGTGACTATCTCTGCACCAAATTCAGATTGGAGATGTTGATGCTGTAAATACCAAATGATGAACATAGTTGTAAACTGCCTTTTTGACAGGAAACTGTGACTTATGGACTTAAAAAGTTTTTTAAGAGACTGTCTTTTCCATTCTGTGACTAGAAGACAAAACAAAACAAAAAAAAATTTAATTGCAATATAACAACAGTTATCAAACTATATTAAGAGAATTTTTTTCAAAATAATGACTATTATTATTATTACAACTACTAACAGTGTTGAAACTACAGTCACAAAACTTGCTTTGGATGGTCCACCTAGCCAATACTTTACTTGTATTATTATTCCTTAAATTCGGTCAGTATCAGTGAACATACAGTATATTGAAGGCTGCACTACAAGAAGCTAAAGAATCTGGAGTGATGCATAAGATTACTGCTACAATGAGAAAAAATACTAACAGTTCTTTTTGTGTAAGGGCCTGAACAGACTATGTCTGCTATCTGCATTATGATATATAGATTACGTTTTGGGGGAGATGATAAAACAGTGGAGAAGGTCTTGAGGTTGTCTAAGATATCACAAAATCATGCTATTAGTAGTATGGGAAAAAATCATATGGATTAGTGAAAGGAGGAAAATGGGGGCATAGTATAATCAAAATAATATAAAAGCTGGTGACATGCCTTTATAGTGAGATATGACCCTCTTGTCATAGAGCCCCATGCCATGGTATGATAAGACAGTTCTAAAGATCAAAATCTTCAGGATCTAAAGAGCAAAATTTTCTCTGCAAGGTGATGAGCAAATAGACAACACTGCCAGAGAAAGGAAGGGAGGGAGGGAGGAGGGGTTTGTACTGAAAGAATTCAAGAAAAGGTTTGTGTTGCACGTTAATGGAATAACTTGCAGCACAAAGAGAAATAAACAACAAATTTAATAGATTTCAATATTTCATCTCAGTCACAAAGACATTATTAGGAATACAATGTTAAAATTGTAATAATACACACAAGAAACAATAAGTGGAAGAAATCAGATGAATAAATAAAGACTAAAATCCTATAATGGGCACCCTCTATGGGTGCTGTTGGCTAGCCTTAAATGTTGGGTGGGAGGCTTAAGAATTAAAGTTTCCCAAATTTTTGGAAGTTTAATACAATGATATTAATTAAGATTAGACTGGTTTTTTCAAGTCTGCTAAAAAGTCTTTCAAGTGTGAATTTGCTGCAATGGAGCATGGTAGTTTTTTTCCATCTGATTCTGTGTAAGATAAGATATCCAAGGCATGATTGAACATAGTAGTGGCAGCAAATGTATTTTTTGTGTTCTTCTAGGCAGATGCTAGCCTGGTTGGCTGAGTGGTTAGCGTATCTGCTTTCCAGCCAAAATGCTACGGGTTCGAATCCTGCATGGATGTTTGTGATTATCTGTGGAAACACTAGTGTTGGTGGTGAGGGGCAGTAGATGGTGTTGGTGAACTGAGTGGTGGTGGAGACAGAGTTGTAGAGTAGGTGCCCTCCCTCGATGAGTCTTTGGACTCCCTTGAGGTGTTAATAATAATAATGTTAGCAGATCTTCCAGTCTGACCATAAAATGATAATTTGCAAGAACAAGGAACCTTGTAAACACCTGGAATAGAGAGGAGAGGAAGCAGATTCTTAGGAGAGAAGGGAAGCCAACTTAAAATGAGATTTGAAAGCAGTGCAGAGATCATATTTCTTCAATGTTCTGGCTATGTTTTCTGAAGTGTCCCAGATATAGGGAATAGTAATGGCATTACTGCAGTTTTTATGTTGAGGGATATATAATGATAATTTGTAGATTTTTTTTTGGCACTGTAATCATTGGACAGGAAGGTTTGGTGAATAAAGGAAAGCTCCACTGTAAGAGAAGCTTGTGTGGACTTAGGTTGGAGGCTCTGTTGACAGGAGTTTTGATGACTCCATATTGATGAGAAAGGGAAATGGTGGGAAAGTTTATATATGTATCTACCTGTGTGAGTGGGTTTTCTGTAAACTGAAAAAAATAGGATACAGTTGAGAAGACGTGCGATTAGAGTATCTGTTGAATTTTCTTTTTCAAGAGTGAATTGGATTCTGGGGTATTAATTGTTGAGGTGGAGGAACGTATCTGAGCCATGATGGCATAGAGAACACATCATCCATATATCTTAACCAAACAGAAGGTTTTGAGACTGGCAGTATCAAGAGCACTAAAAGGAGGCAAAAATGTGATATTTTTTAAACCCATTGATTATTTCTCTTTGTGCTCTAAGTTATTCCATTAAAGTGCAACATGAATGTAAACCAGCATCTAAGCCTAAATACTTGCTAAGAAAAGGTATAATACAGCTTGAATGGACCTTCCATATATTTTGTGACTACATGAAAGAAAAAAATAGTATGGTAAGTCAATATTATCATATGGTATATCACATTATAATAAATCCTTAGCAGAACTAGACAATGACAAAATCAGATTTTGCTTGGCTTGATAGTCAAAAATCAGATTTTTTTTTTAATTTATTTAAAAAATAAAATTAAAAAAACAAATGTATGTAGACTTAACAATTATTTCTCATTCACAGCATAACTGGCTGGATGTGCACTAAAAGTTGGTGTACATCCATGGGAAGTAGATAACTATTTTAATCTGTAGGCAATACACTCTTTTAATTTGTCTTTTTATGATGAAGAAATTAAAGCATGGTAGAACACACACACACACACACACACAGTCTCTTAAAATGGATTATACTTAAAAAAAATTAGGTATCTCTTTCATTATTATTTTACTCAAATGTGAATAAACAAAAGTTTGTACATTTATTTATTCATATGGCATGAATATCAAAACATGAAGTACTTTAAAAACATATAAAATTAAAAGTCAAAAGTCATTTTAAAAACCAATAAAATTAAAAGGTTACATCCATATTGGTCAGATAGTTCATAGCTTTGGGTGTAGCACTTAAAAAGTCCAATTTGTCTCCTGAATATGCTCTGAGATAACACTGGGTCACAATATGGTCCACAGTTTGTCTCTGAGCTCCACAATCACAATGCAGGGATGGTCGTTTACCCCATTTAAAAAGCATGTCCGCACATACACCATGACTAGTTTGTATTCTATTACGCTGAGTCCAGGATTTTCGTGGGAGGTGTGAGCAAGCATCAAAACTTTCTTGTAATTCATTGAAAGAAAATTTTGTGATGTCATCTGTCTGGCTCTCCAACTGTTCTTGCCACTTTTGCTTCAGGTCAAAGTTAGATTGTAGTAGTAGTTGGACTAATTGTAGTGGTGGATGTCTTGATCTCAATCATCATACACTTAAGTCTGGGAGATCTAAATGTATGGGTAGGGCTGTGTTCTCCAAGATTTTCTTATATTTCTGTAAGAGAGCCTTAGTCCTACGCAGAATCGGTGGATTTGTTACTAAGAGCTGGAAGCCATTGTGTGGACGTTGATTTAATTGCACATAAAATATATTCATGATTAGGCTATTTGTATACAAAGCAGTTGACTCTATATCAAGCTGACCTTGTATCCCATAAGAGTATGATTATTCTTTTTATAGTTCAGAACTTCCAGAGTGACGAGACTCATCATGGAAGGTCCATCTTAGATGGCAAAAAAGTCTATCATTCTATTCCTTAAACTCATTCACTGCATGCAAAAAAAAAATAAACTTCTCACTCTCTTGTTCCCAATTCCTTATGCAACTTCCAGGAATTGCCCCTTGTCCTTGTTTCTTTCCCTTGTTCTAACATACAAAAAATTTCCCCAATGTCGATCCTGTAAATATCTCAGTGATTAAATGTCTCAAAGGTACTGCCTTCATGTTCTATCCACTGTAATCTGCAGTTATATGCACTAAGTCTATCTTCATGATCAACATTGTACAGTCCTACTTTTGAGAGAAACTTGTGAGATGAAATTAAGAATTATCAACATGTTAGCACAAGAAAAGTATATCTAATATATTGGCAGATATTTCAGTTTGAAAATAACAAACTATCATCAGTGGCTTGACAGGAAACAGTTTTTTTTACAAGGTAGAATACAAACAATTGATCGTTCAAAATTAGAACGAGCCGCATGATGTTACATTGCTAATCACTGAAGAAAGGTAAACATAAGAGTGCAGAAATAAATTACATGTATAAATTTACAATGTCATACAAAAACTAAATTTATAAAATCATATTAAGGATATCATTACACAGCTGTATCTACAAGGTCTTAATTTAAAAAAAAAAAGAAAAAAAGTGTTATTCGGATCAAACTTTCCCATTTTTTGACCATCTATCAAGCTGACCTTGTATCCCATAATAGTATGATTATTCTTACTCTTTATTCTTGTCAAAAATATGGGAAAGTTTGATCTGAATAACACATTAATTTTTTTTAATTAATACCTTGTAGATACATCTGTCTAATGATATCTTTAATATGATTTTATAAATTAAGTTTTGTATGACGTAAATTTATATATGTAATTTATTTCTGCACTCTTATGTTTACCTTTCTTCAGTGAAATGATATCGTGATTAGTGATGTAACATCACACGGCTTGTTCTAATTTTGAATGATCAATTGTTTGTATTCTACCTTGTAAAAAAAAGACTGTTTTCTATCAAACCACTGATGATAGTTGGTTATTTTCAAACTGAAATATCTGGCAATATATTAAATATGCTTTTCTTGCACTAACATGTTGATAATTCTTAATTGTACAATCGTGATATCTTTTTTGTTAACTGCCTCTGTACCTTTTCCAAAGTTACTTGACTCTCTTCAAATCCCTGTGATCAGATCTGAGCATGATCCAGATATTGCCTGATAAGGACTTTATACAATGAAATTATCAGAGATAAAATAATCGGCTTCTTTTTTTCAGTGTTGCAGCAATCTTGTGAGTTAACTTTACCACCTGCACAATTTTATCCTCTAACCTTCAAATTTCTATCAACCATCACCCTGAGATTCACTGCCTCCTCCATTTCTCTAGTATACAAGAGAAATGGAGGAGAGAAACTTCCAGAGTATGCAAGCCCCCAATTGATGAATCTCAAATTTCAAGACCTAACATTTAGTTGAAAGTTTATTTTTCACTTGGTTAGACTATGATAAATTTAGTTTAATCCTTTATCCAATTGTGAGCAAACAATGTTTGCGCCTGAAAGTATATTTGGCAACTCCTATAGGTAGAGATGACCTTGCTAATGCTTCTGCCTGGTATCTCCACTTGGGCCTGGCTCCCACTGAAGAGACCTCAATAAAAGTCGAAACTAGTCTGGGTAGTGGCCCTTCCCTTAATGCATAACATTATACATATCCGCAAGGAGATGTGTTTTGCATTATGGGAGATACTGAGATAGGAGTGATGTTAGCTTGCTCCATCTTTGCAATGAGTTGCCTGGTGTTGTACCAACTTACCCAAGTCCTGAAGATACTTTCAGGCGCAAACTTTGTTTGCTCACACTTGGATAAAGGATTAAACTAAATTTATCCTAACATTTAGTTAAATTAAAATGATATCCCTATTAATTTGCCACCTGTATTGAGTCCTGTAGAACCACACTTGTGATCTTCTTCCTTGATACTGTTCTCCCATCCAAACTCCCTGATATCACACAGCCGACTTACAATCCAAAATCCAAACATCCAAACCCATGCATTGCAACTCAGATATCAATTTATCATGGGTGCACCCTTTCAAAAAAAGTATATACACTTGGCCGTCGACTTACAACCGACTTTCGTTTTGGCTGACAGGTTGTAAGTCGACCTGGTCGTATGTCGGCCATATATTTATTAACAGTATTCTTTAACCTTTCTAATCTTTTTATTATCTTTATAATTTATTTTTATAATCTTTTAAATTTATAATTATGTATATTGTACATAATGTGAAAAATAATACTGTACATACTGTACTGTAAACACAAAAATGCAATCTAAAATTAATGTAAAAATTAATACAAATGAAATTTACAAAATCAATTTTTAATCTTTGCTTGTGCTGGGTTGTGGGTCGTCAGGGTCATGTTCTTGGGTTGAGGTAGACGATGTTCTCTTGATGAGGAACATGCTGAGCTTTGTTTGAACAGTTCATTTCTTTTTTCTTCATATATCTCACGATAATAACACACAGCATCTTGAATGATACGTTCAATCTTTGTGATTCATTCGACATTAGGGCCCATTGCTTCGAAACTGGTGAGAGCTTTATTCAGTTGCGAAAAAGAATCTGATAAACTCTTTGCAGTGAATTTCTTTTCTGGCTCCTCTTCTTTCTCTTCGTCCTCTCTCGCTTTTTCTTCTGACAATCTAGCAACTCTTCAACGTCTTCCATTTCACATTCTAATTTAAGATTTTTTGCAAGTTTAACTATTTTTTCTGTAATCACTTCCAGTTCCTCTCCTCTTTCAAATCCTTCAAATGTATTCGCATAACATTTTAGACACTTTTTCCAAATTCCCGACATACAATTCTTTGTTACACATTCCCATGTGGTCTAAATATTCTTGATACACTGAAGAATGTTGTACTGCTTCCAAAAGTCTAGCAAAGATAAATCAGCATCAGAATCTATCACTTCGATGGCTTGTGCGAATGTCGTTCTGAGGTAGTGAGCCTTGAATGTTGAAATAGCACCCTGATCCATGGGTTGAATGAGAGCAGTTGTGTTAGGTGGCATAAAAACCACTCTAACATCATGTTGAAGGTCGTCCAGATGAGGAGGGTGGCCAGGGGCATTGTCCATAATCAATAAAATCTTGAAAGGGATACCTCTCTCTGCACAATATTCATGAGCCTGGGGAATAAAGCAGTTCATGAACCAGTCTTCGAACAGTGCTTGAGCCATCCAAGCTTTAGGGTTTGAATGGTAGTAAACGGGCAGTGTGCTTGTTAATGTGCTTAAATGCACGAGGGTTTTCTGAACAATAAATGAGAAAAGGCTTCAGCTTAAAACCCGCGCCATTCCCACCAAGCAACAAAGTCAACCGATCCTTAAAAGCTTTGAATCCTGGCATCCTTTTTGCTCCTTGATGTATGTACGTACGATTAGGCATGCGTTTCCATTGCAAGCCAGTATCATCTACGTTACGAATTTTTGAGCTTCATCTGCGCTTCCTGCTTCTCCTGTGACACATACATTATGCAAAGCAAATCTTTTTTTAAAATGCTTAAACCGTCCAGTACTAGCCTGAAAATTTTTTGCGTAATCATCTCTGGTGCGTGATTTTAAACTCTGAAACAGACTTCTAGCTTTTGCTTGCACTATGCAAAGGCTCATAGGTGAATTTTTCTCTATTAAATCTTCCATCCACATAAACAATTTCTCCATTTCATGATGGGTCCCTGTTGTTGTTTGATTAAAATTGTAGACTTCATAGGTGTGGAACCTTTCACAGCTTCCCGAATTCTTTCTTTGTCCTTAAGTATTGTCGATACTGTGGAATATGATAACTTCAAGTCACGTGCTATCGTATTCACTTTCTTTTCGCCTTCATACTTCTGGATAACTTTCATTTTACACTCTAAATCAATAGTTTTCCTTGACGTCTTAGCTGGTATATCTGTAGATGAAGGCATTTTCCTTTTACTAGACATTTTATGGGTAGTATTTCAGTAGAATTTTAATTAATACACTATACGCAAAACATGCTCGAAAGCGACTGAGTGTATGTGAGAGATATCATACGATAACTATCGTATCCCATAGTTATCGTACGCGCAGCCGCCTGATTTATTATTAATTTATTAATTAATTAATTTTTTTTGTGGTTGTAAGTGTGGACGGTCGTAAGTTGACGACCAAGTGTATTGCCTTATTCCCCCTCCCCATCATCAGCCCTAGTTATTTTATTATAAAAGACAAGAACATTATTGAAACAAGAATACTTTTTGACAAATTCCTGCTAATCTCATAGATAAGTAGCTTGGATAGGACTGGTTATAGACCTAAAAATGAACTGCTGTGTTTATTTACAAATGCCAGAAGTATCAGAAATAAGGAAGATGAAATGGCTTCACTGATTAAGTTTATTTGTCCAAAATCGTTGCAATGAGTGAAGCATGCTTGGAATGAAGATGATATCTTAACAGGAATAGAAATGGAAGGATATGGTATTTTTTTTTGAGAATAGAAAGAACAAGAAGGGAGGGAAGTGCTGGTAATGATAGCAGGGGAATTATGTCCATATAAGGTAGACATGAAAAAGGTAAATAGTGGAAATGGTTATGAGGCAGTGTGGTGTAAAGTGGAGGTTGACAGGAAGACATTCAGTTGGATGTTGCTATAGGCCAGGGAATGTAGAGGGTGGTGATGAAGAAAATTCATAAACACTTGGATTAGTGAACAAAGTATGGATGATTTTAATTATGGCGATATAGATTGCAATGAAGAGATAGCATTCGGGAATAAGAAAAATGAATTGCTAGAGTTCTTGAGAGAGAAATAACTATCTCAGGCAGCATTTGAAGGAGAGCAGACGAGGATCAAGAGTTTTAGATCTGATCATTTTATCAGAGAATGTAATTGTGAGTGGGGTTTTGCACTTTCCTCTAGTTGGTGAGAGTGATCATCTGGGTTGTGGCTAGCCATATGCAGACTTCTGTGAGGAAAGGATATATGCAGAAGTATGAGGCTGGTGATTATGACAAGCTTAGGAGAAGCTCTTGGAGCAACAGCATGGAATGAGGAGTTGAGCAGTAAGAAAATAAATGCTGCTTGGGAACTAACAAAGAAATACATTACAGCATTAATGTGTGAATATATTACAAAGGTCAAAAGGCTGAATAGGTATAAAATGGATGAATGAGAGGCTTGAGCGTGAATTCTGCAAGAAGAAGGTACTGTGGGCATACAAGATAAATAATGGTAATAATCAGTTACACGAAGTGTATAAAGAAAAAGTATGCGTAGTGGATAGTGACTATGTTAGTAAGGACAATAAAAGTGCAGTATGAGCAGAATTGGCAATCAGGTAAAGAAAATCCCTAGAGAGTTTTTTTAGATAGGTGGCAAGTAGAAGGAAGAATGATCATAGTAAGATGACGTTAACGGATAAAAAGTGGTAGCATGGTAATTGCTGCAGAAGACATTGTTGAGGTATTCAGTGATCAATTTATATGGGTGTTTCATCCTCATCAGGGTGGAATCATGAGGAACTTAAATGTAGAGAACATAGGAGAGGATGGATTAATTGTGAGTGAGAAGGAGGTATTTGAGAAAATAAATAACTTGATGTCAACAAGGCAACAGGATTTGATGATATATCACCATGCATCTTAAGGGAATGTTCCAGGGAATTGGCAGTAGCATTGGCATGCTGTTTAATAAAAGGCTTGCAACTGCACAGGTTCCAAGGGAGTGGAAGGAGGGTAAAATTGTTCCACTGCATAAAGGTGGTGATAAGGCTGTAGGCTTCAAATTATAGGCCAATCTGTATATCTGGAGTTGTGGTGAATGTACTAAGATTGGTGAGAAGTAAGATACAGAAATGGGTTGATAACAGCAGTATTCTCTGTGGTTATCAGCACAGATTTATTAAAGGGAGATCATGTTTTACTAACTTATGTATTACAACAAGATGACAAATGTCTTGGACAAGGGCAGAGCCAGTTTTATCATTAGGCGAACCTAGGCAATCGCCTAGGAGCGCTAAGACTTTGGGGTGCCAGATTTTGCTACATAGTTCAGGGGAAAATTACAACCTTCGAAAAAAATTAGTAAAATTGATTAATAAAAAACTGAAATAAGTCAAGCAGTCCTGGTGCTTGCTGATGATCCTACATTTATGTTCGCCTTTCTCTATTTCTTCCACTCCCCTGCTCTTTGTATAAAGAGCAGGGGAGTGGAACTATCCCTGCGCTTGAGGTTATACTTAACCTCAAGTGCAGGGATTTTTCCTCCTTCTGGAAAATAAATAACATTAAAAAATAAATTTTTTTTAATGTTCATAATGATATTATTTTTATAAGTATCCACATGTGTAGGTGTGCTTGTGTGAGTATGACAAAATATATATAGAGAGACAGTGTATAGGGGTGCCTAAATTTTTTTTGCCTTCGGGCATCAGACACTCTCGAACCGGCCCTGGACAAGGGAGATGCATATATAGTGTTATAATTAGATTTTTCAAAAGCTTCTTATAGACTGCCACATGACAATCTATTAAATAAATTGAAATGGATGGGAGTGGATAAGAGACTTCTCAGTTGGATCAGTGACTGACTGTCAGATAATTATCAGAAAGTTGTCTTTGGGGGGGGGGGGGGGGGTGCAGTAACCTGAAAGAGGAAGGTCACCAGTGGTGTGCACAGGGGTCAGTTTTGGGACCATTGTTGCTCAGTTTGTATATTAATGATTTGGAATGTGATAGTGATATGCAGCTGTTTGCAGATGATGCAAAATTAGGGAGAGCAATGCAGAGTCAAGCAGATGTTATGGCCTTACAGGAGGACTTGAATAGATTGCATGAATGGGCAACTAAGTGGAGCTATCAGTTTAATGTTGCAAAGTGTAAGGTTTGAAATTTGGAATGCAAATTATACACTCCATAGGGAAACTTTAAAGGAGGTAGAAGAGATGGGAGATCTGGGAGTGATGGTGGAAAAGGACCTGACATTCAGGGAACATATTGCACAAGTTGTGAAGATGTCACATAGATAATGGTAATCAGAGCCGGTGCTAGGGTCTTTGCCGCCCGCATGCAATTTCTATCTAAGCGCCCCTGTAATGATCCGGGCATGTGTGGTTCTTTTATGATAATAAAAATTTAAATTATTTGAAATTTCTTAAATAAATTTTGACAGAACAGCCACACGTTGGTTCGGTAAATGTAATGAACCGGGGGTGTTGACTAGGCAGGATAATCATTAAAAACACGAATATTCAAAAAAATCTTAAAAGTTGAAGCAAATTTTGATAAAGCCACTTCACTTTAATCGTTGAATATAATGATACAGGGATTATAGCCTTCTCACCAACCCGAATCGCTAACAAAATTAAAATGAATTTTAATTAAAGTTAAAATTTATTTCAGCTAAAGTTTAAAAAATTCTTGCATTTTACAAGTTACTAAATTCTTAGTAACTTGTAAAAATTTTTTAATAATTTTTATAAGTGGAACTATCTTTTAGGAAAATAACAGAAACTCAAGATAGATGAGAAAATAAGAAAATAATTCAGAAATAATTAGAACATTTAATATAAGTTTAAGTTTAATATGTGCATCCCCTTTACCCATCTACAAGGGTAAAGGGGATGCACAAGACTGTAAAAATTACAGAGGAATAAAGTTGATGTCCCACACAATGAAAATCCTAGAAAGGGTTCTTGATGGAAGATTGAGGAGGGAGGTGGAGATTGCAAAGGAACAATTTGGCTTCATGCCTGGTAGATCAACAACAGATGCTATCTTTGGGTTATGGCAGATGATGGAAAAGTTTCGAGAGAAACAACGGGAGCTACATCTGGCATTTATTGATCTGGAGAAAGCATACGATAGAGTGCCAAGGCAAGAAGTCTGGAGGTGTCTGAGAGAGAAGGTTCCGGAGAAATATGTCAGGTTTGTGCGGGAGATGTACAGAAATGTGAAGACAAGTGTTCGGACCTGTCTGGGACAGACAGAAAGTTTTCAAGTAACAGTTGGCTTGCATCAAGGATCAGCATTAAATCCGTTTCTGTTTAACATTGTGATGGAGGTGGTGACGGAGGAGGTGAGAGAAGATGCGCCTTGGACAATGTTATATGCAGATGACATCTTGCTGTGTGCAGATTCAAGAGAAGAAGCAGGAACTAAACTGGAAAGATGGAGAAAAGTACTGGAAGAGAGAGGTATGAGACTGAGTAGAAGTAAGACAGAGTATATGTGTTGCAGTGGGCGGCAATCAGGAGAGAGATCTGGAGCTGGAAAGACATGTCATCAGGAAGGTGAGGGACTTTAGATATTTAGATTCAACAGTGGAAGAAAATGGAGGAGCTGAGAAGGAAGTGGGATGCAGGATACAAGCGGTTTGGAGGAACTGGAGGGAGATGGCTGGAGTGTTATGCGATAAGAAGGTGCCGATCAATCTGAAAGGCAAAATCTATAGGATAGTAGTGAGGCCAGCTATGACGTATGCTATAGAAACTGTGGCCCTGAGGAAAAATAACATCAGCAGGATGGAAGTAGCAGAGATGAGAATGCGTAGGTGGATGTGCGGTGTGACCAGAAAGGATCGTCTGAGAAATGACTATGTGAGGGGAACAGTGAAAGTTACAAACTTAGGAGCGAAGATACAGGAGGCAGGGTTGAGATGGTTTGATCATGTGATGAGGAGGGAGGACGAATATGTGGGAAGAAGGGTCATGCAGATGGATTTGCAAGGAAGGAGGAAGCGTGGGCGCACAAAGAAGAGATGGAGGGAGCTGGTAGAAGAGGACTTGAGGATGAAGAACTTGGATGTGGTGACAGCCCAAGAGAGGAGGATGTGGAGAAGACTCATCATCAATAGTGACCCCACTTAAGTGGGAGAAGCTGCAGAAGAAGAAGAATATAAGTATTCAAAAAAAAACATCTTTGCAAAATAACAGAAAATAAATTAAACTACATAAATATACTTGAATTTTTTTAAATTAAAATTTTAGGGTTTTTGATTTCATATTCACAAAATTAGAAATAACGGTCTTAATGTCTAATTCCGCACATATATCATTTTCAATGGCTATTAACGCCAAACTAACAAGCCTTTTTTGTGACATACTTGTTCTTAAGTAGGTTTTAATCGATTTCAACTTGGAAAAGGAACGTTCACCGCTTGCTACACTAACAGGTACGGTTAATAGTATTCTTAAAGCAATTGAAAAGTTAGGGGAAAATAAATTATTGGACACAATAAAATTACGAATATCGAAAGGGTTTTGAATATTTAAATTATCCTTCCAAAAAATATCCCGGAAAGCACATAACTTGTCATATATAATAGTTCTATTGCATTTACGTCTTTATTGTTGCCGTCCTTCAAAAGAATATCTAAATTGTCACAATTTTTTCGTAAATCTTCGTTATTAATTTGTAGTAATCTATACAAGAAATTGAAATTATCATAATATGTTTTTAGTTGTTCAAAACGTTCTATTAACAAACATTGCAACTTCTAGAAGTGTATAAAACACATTCACTCTAAATTTATCTTCTGGTGATAGTGGCATTTCGTCGTAATGCTCGTAGTCAAATTGTTGTCTTCTTTCGTCATTGAACTTCAGTACCAGTTTTAAATTCTTGTTCTCCATCCACCTCTTCACTCAGTTCTTTTGCTGTTTTTAGAACTTCTTTAATATTTGTATCTGATTGATACTCTTGTAAGAATATTTTTAAGTTTCGATAGATTCTAAAGCAAGTGTAATGTTCATATTTTTATTTTGAAGCATTTTACTCACAGGGTTTATTCTGTTAAGTAAATCATGCCAAGTTATAAGAAAGCAAATAAATTTGTAGTCCTTTATTTTAGCACATAATGTTTGTGCTTCATGCTGAGTTTTTTTATTAAAATTTTCATTATTTAAAATTTCAAAAAGTGCATTGTATATTTCTCCTAACTGATATCGTAGACGGTGGATTGCATTAATTTTATTTTCCCATTAAGTTTCTGATGGCTGTTTCAATGTTAATTTTTTTACGAACTTTAAAAGGATTGCCCAATGTTTGTAAGAGAATGAAAAGAAATTGTATATTTCTTGAATAATTGCAAAGAAACTAATTGTATCTGCATTCACTTTGGCTGCATCATTAATGATTAAATTTAGAGTATGAGCAGCACATGGCACGTAAAAAGCTCGAGGATTTTTGTTCAAAAGCAAATATTGGAGCCCATATTTTTTCTCTTTCATATTTGCCCCATTGTCATACCCTTGACCTCACATGTCTTCAATGGGAATGTTCCATTTTTCCAGTTGTTCCATTATCGTTGCACATAAACCACATCCTCTGAAATCTGATATATCTGCAAAACCTAAAAAGTTTTTCCTGATCTTGACAATTCCATTGTCATAGGAAACAAAGCGAATAATAATGGTCATTTGTTCTGTTTTACTTGCATCAGGTGTGCAGTCTAAAATTATGGAATAATATTTAGATTTTCGAATTGACAATAAAATTGTATCACTGATTGCGTTACTTAAAGTTTCCAATATTTCATTTTGACTGTCTTCACTCAAATAGTGTACTCTATTGTTTCGTTGTAGGGCCCTTTCACGGGATCAAACTTCGTAAACAGTTCGATAATTTTAAAAAATTGCCATTATTCCTTTCATATAAGTTATCAGATCCGCAAAAAGCTAAATTTTGGCTACCAAGGAATTTTATAATTTCAATCAAGCGTTCTAAAACACTTGTCCAATGTTTCTTTTCCATTTCATACATGCTTTGAGTCTGGAAATCAATAGTAGTTTTGTTTTTTAAATTTTTATCAAGTTCCTTCCAGTTTAAGAAATTTTTCATGTGAGTTAAACTAGTCTCATGTCTATGCAAAGTTAGACTTGCATTTCTCCAATCATTATAACCTTCTACAAGACTACTTGATTCAGTAGGTGCGAAAAGTTTGCAACAAAAGCAAAAAACAGATTTTTAAAGTTTCGGAATAAATGAGCAATGTTCTTGGCACGAGCTCCCCGTTTTCCATTTTTCTATTATAATATGTGTCGCCAAATTTATGACCATATGTATCTCTGGGATATATTATATTTTTCTTTTGAACAGGCCCCATTTCAATTAAACCAACTCGTAATTTTTCATCAACATTTTCCCATTCACCTGGATCTTCTAAATTTACAGAGACTAACGTGTTAATTTCGTGGTCAACTACAACTAAATTTTCTCTTAGCTGTTTTTCACTTAAATCATGCATCTTGTTAAATAGTTGCAATAGTACTTTCATGCAAACTGGATGATGTGCGCGGTTCGTCAACTCTGATTTCTGATGTATCGAGTTGGTTACAATCTGCATCAGAATATTTTAATAAATTTATTAAGAGCCCCAGTTTGTTTCTTAATATCTGTTTCTTTCGTAGCATGATGCTGACGATTTTGTGCACTGGATAACTTTTGTTTAATTTTTGATTCCATTTCTATTTTATACCCACAGGAAATTATTACACAACATGACACAGACGAAATAATAGTCCGCACTGCGCTACTGTCAGTAGTCTACTGAGATGAGTAACATATTACACAACATGACACAGACGAAATAATAGTCTGCACTGCGCTACTGTCAGTAGCCTGAGATGCGTACCATATGACGTTAACTAGCAACAAATGTTTTGTGTGAAAATTCGTTTCTGTGTATAAAAACCGTTCACCATTTCACTTTAGATAGACTGCAGTAGAGACATTCTTGCTGCAAAATTGTAAACCGCCGGCTGATCAAAGAGGCGGCAATATACAATTTTTTAAAATTTTTATTCGGTGTATCTGGCCTTATTTATTTTAATATTGATCATTCTAAGAATTTTTTGTTTTTATTATAAAAATTTTGTTTGTTAAAAATGAACTTATGAATCATGCCCCGACAGCGGCGCCCGCATGCTCTGCATGCCCTCTTCTGCTGGTGCAGATGGTAATGATGTGGAGGACCCTGACATGCAGAAATAAAGAGATTATGATGCCATTGTTTAAGGCCTTGATCAGGCCTCGCATGGATTATTATGTGCAGATTTGGTCACCACTGGGTTTTCATGGTGATGAGGATATGCTAGAAAGAGTCCAGAGAAGATTTACAAAGGTGGTCAGTGGTCTTTGGAATGTGGAGTACGAGGACAGATTGAGAGAGAGAAAGAGAGAATGTAAATTGCAAAGTCTCATGAATAAGAGGAGGGATATGATTGAGGCATATAAGCTAGTCAGGAGTTGTTATCAGGTTGCCATGGAAGAGATTTTTCATAGAATGGGAGAGGTGAGTAGAACAAGAGGCCATTGCTGGAAACTGTATACGGAGGGTGTAAGCTGAGGAGTGAAGAGGTTCTTTACATGGGGGAGTGGAATACATTGCCTGATTGTGTTGTGAATGCAGACACTTTGAATTGGTTTAAGGCTTTGTGTGTGTGATAATGTGTACCAGTTGGATGAGCTTTGTGTGTGATAATGTATACCTCTCATAAGCTTCTGACTCCATGGAGGTCAGATGCTAATAATAATAACATAATAATAAAGCAGAATCATTGAAAATGTCAACTGTGTTGCGAATGGAGAACCTGTGGAACAAGTAAAACATTTCAGCTACTTAAGCACGATTTTTACTGAAGATGGTAAATTAAATATGGAAATAGACAACAGAATCAACAAAGCTGGTATGGTAGGAAGTCAATTGAATAAATTCATATGGAATAAGAGAGAAATTAGTCGGAACACTAAATTGGCTGTATACAAGACAGTGTTCAAACCAGGTTTAACTTATGGATATGAGAGCTGGGTTAGAAGTAAAAACTTCTAACCCAGCTTCTAACCAAAGACTAGAGACCGCAGATATGAGAATTCTGAGAAAGATTAGAGGCGTGAACAGATGGCATCAATGGCAATATCATATTAAAAATGAGAATATTAGGAAAGAACTTGACATTGTCAGCATCCAGGAATGCGTTAGCAGAGCTAATCTCAGGTGGTATGGTCACTTAAACAGAATTGGCAAGGAAAGATTAGCAAAACAAGTGTTCTCTGCCAAGTTGGTAGGAAAACGACCCAGAGGAAGACCAAGATATAGGTGGATTGATACGGTACAAAGTGCCTTAGAAGATAGAAATATAAGATCTGGTAATGTTGGAGTCTTGACAAGTAACAGACTGATTTGGAGGAAAATTGTGGATAGGAAGTTAGTAATGATGTAAATTTTTCATGTAGTACTGTCATATCCTGTACACCCCTTGAGGGTACATGGCAGGAATTTGATGTTAATAATAATAACAACATTACCTTCAATATTACCCAATTTTTTATACAAAAGTAAGAAATATTAAGGGTAATATTGCCCAATTTTGTATACAACCACTCACTAATTTCTCCAAAATCTTAACAACTACAAAAAAAAAAAATACAAAATGGTCTAGAGTTGGGTACTGCCATTCTAATGCTGCTATCTTACTCTCCTTGCACTTCTTGGGCAGGCACTTCTCCAGTTGCTAGAATTTTTATCTGAATAAAAGGTTTTAAAGCAGGTGAGGATAATGTATTTTGAATGCTAAGTACTCTTGTCAATCAAACATATAGCAAAATCCCAACCAGTCCCACTATCTAATTGACTTCCAGAATACTTACGTGTTCAAAATACATTAACCTCATGCACTTCAAAACCTTTAACTCTTCCTATCCAACCTTTAACTCTTCCTATCCTTCCAAGAATAAAACCTGCTTTTCCATGACAAAATACTTTGATAAAGTGATCATTAAACAACTCCACTATGTTATTTGCATTAATCACTCAAAGCACATTTCTATCTAACAGTGTCACACATTCGCAATTTCTCCTACTGGCCAGCTAACCAAAGAATTCCTTGGGATTTTAGTATTATTACATCATTGGACCTCTGTGGAGTTAAATGATTATCATGAGGGGGGGGGGACACTATCACATACACAGTTCATCATACTGTCACCATCAGGGAACTCACAACCAATTCTGGAAATCAATTCCATTCACTCACCACTTTCCATGCAAAAAACTTGGTCTGCATGTCCCTACTAACCACACTCCCACCCAACTTTCACAGATAGCCCTAGTTCTCTGACTACTTGTTATATATTGAAAAATTTCATTTGCATCAATTTTATAAAACCCATTTAATATCTTAAAAGTTTCTGTTGTTTCCTCTTTGCTGCCTATCAACTAAACTTTGTAACCTTCAACCTATCCTCGTAGGGAGTATTCCACAGACCTTCACCATCTTGGTCACTTGTTTCTGAATTCTTTTGACTACCTCCTAGTCCCCAAGAAACCCAGCTGACCAAATCTGTGCGCAGTAGTCAAAATGTGGCCAAATTCATAGCCTTATAAAGAGGGATAATAACTTCCCTATCTTTATTTGTTAGTGTGTTTTACAGTATCCAAATAATTCACTGAGCTATTTTATCAACTTTTGCAATATGTCCTCTGAACTTGAACTCTTTGTCCACCATTATCCCCAAGTCTCATCAATTTCAACCTTTTCAACCTGAAGTGCATAACCTAACATTTTGCAACATTAAATTAACAATTATCTTTTGCCTACAATGACAATTTATTCAAATCGTTCTGCAGGATATCTACATCACCTTGATCAACTATTGCTCTCCGCAGTGTTGCATCATCAACAAACAACTAAATATCCGCCCTTAAATCTTTTCCTATGTCATTGATATACAAATTAAAGCATAGTGGACCTAATACTGACCCCTGAGGTACTCTACTAGTCACCGTCATTCTCCTAGACTCCACTCCACCATATACTACCTCTCTGGTGTCTATCCGACAGCCATCCCCCTATCGATGCTACTAGCCTCACATCCATTCCCATTTGCTCCAGTTTTTGTAATAGTTTTCTATGTGGAATTCTGTTAAATACCTTGTAGTATCGTGATGTAGCCATTACTTTTATCCAATTCTGCTGTCACTTTATTACAAAATGTGAATAAGTTACTAAGATAGGACATATCCTTTACAAAGCCATGCTGCCCACTATAGAGTATTGCATCCCTATCCACCCACTGTTGTATTTTACCATTCACCAACTTTTCCAATACTTTAACAACCACTCTAGATATATTAATTGGGCTGTAGTTTGCTATCTCTGTCTCAGAGCCATTGTTATGCAATGGTACTATCTTACCCCTCTTTCCACTCCCTTGGAACCCTGCCAAAGCTGAGACTTGGTTGAACAACTTTGTCAGAGACAGTGCCAATTCTCTTGCACATTCACATAGTACACAGGCCGATATGCCATCTAGTCCCACTTCTATGTTCACATTCATATTTTAATGCTGAACACCTCCTGTTCATCTACCTCAGTGTTGATATGCATCTCTATAAATCAGAAACTGTAAAATCACCACCTAGCTGATTTTTTTTTCATAATCTTTCAATGGGATCATAACATCCTTTCTTCTACATCTCAGTGTTTTTGCATCATTGCCATAATGCAGTGGACTTTCCTCACAATTTTAATATAATGTCCCTGAAATTTCAGGTTCCCATCCTCCAACATTCCCAAATCTCTCATCTCCCCACCTCTTTAAGTTAACTCCACCAATCTTATATTTTGCATCCCATTTGTGCTTTCCGAATTTTAAAACCTTACACTTTGCTACACTGAACTGGCAGCCCCACTTATGTGCCCATTCACCAAAGTCTATTTAAGTCCACTTGGAAGGGCTTGCACATCTAGTCTCTTCTCATATTTCCTTTTTGTCTTCCTTACTATACTAGTCACTTTCCTTATTAATCATCCATTTGACACTAAATTGTAGTAGAGTTGAGTAGACGATTTGAGAATACACGCTACGCAAAGCATGTAACCTATGACTGAGCATCTGCAATGATCACTAATTCATAAGTAGTATAGAAATAGAAGATACAACACAACATAAATTTTTTAAAAAAATGAATTTTAATTAGGAAAAGATTTTTGGAAAATTTTCTAGTGTTTTTTCCCTTTTTCTTTGCCCCCCCCTCCCCCTGGGTGCACCACTGATCATATCACAGATTCATTCATTCCTTGCTCATCTGCATCTTTTGCTTTTCTTGTTCTCTCATTTACCTGCCTTCACCTCTCTATCCCTTGTTCCTACACTCTCTTAACTTCTCATTTTCTCTTTTTCTCCACTGGTTCTCTCAACCCCCATAGCTTTCTTTCACTTCTACTCTTGTTCATATCATCAATCAGCCTCTCAAGTCTCCTAATCTTTTTTCATATCTTCCAGTTCTGCTCTCAGTATCTCCCTCCAAGCATTCTAATCCTCACTTGCATTCATCAACACAATATCATCTGTAAGAACTTCTATATCACATTACCCCAAATCCATTATCCACATCATGCTCAATCATGCTATCCATATCTCTTTGCTGGCATGATGAATAGCATTATGGGACAGAAGGCCTCTAAAAGTGAATAAATATTATCTATGAAATGCCTATCATCTTTGAAACTGGCTGTAAACACATCCAGAATCTGTGCAGTGATATTTAAATTACCATGCATATTGAAGAGAGGAAAATTAAAATTTCAGAATTGCACAAATTCCAGTTATTTGTACGTCTGTTTGTAACCAAGTAAGGACTGATATGTGGGGTAAAATTTTTATTTTTTTCTGTTATAGACTGTGGAATAAACATAACAAAACCTGCTATCTAGCTATTTTATTGTCTGATTTCTTACACCACTTAGCAGTCCATACTGTGCAGTTTGTGATAGTGATAAAAATATATTTTCACTACAAGAATTACTCCACGGGTAGCATAATTAGCATGGATATTAATAATAATAATTGTTCAACAAAAAATAAACAAATAAATAAAAAATACAAAATTAATGACACATACCTTAGAATTTCCTGTTACTGAAGATATTTGTAAATTTTGTAACAGTGATTTCCTGAGTCAGCTACAACTACATGACCATCAGAACTAAGTCCCAAGCCTTGTGGTCCATACAGTGGATCAGTATTACTGTTTACAAAAGATAAAAATGAACCAGTGCTATCGAATACCTAAAAAAAAAAAAAAAAAAAAAAAAAAAAAAGTACATTTTTATTTTTGGTTTGTTTGCCTTAAAGTATATATAAAAGAAATACAATTTGTAAGAAGATTTATATTAATATCTATTCCAAATATTATTAATCTAGGACCACAAAATGGAGACTATAAGGAAGTGCATATCAGTAGTGCGAAAAGTTTCAAAATGAAAAAGTTTTCTCTAGATTTTTAGCAGTAGATAAACTGTGAAATTGTTACATGTCTCAAAAAATGTGAGAGATTTATGGACTGTTAGGTTAAATAAGCAGAAGGAAAGTATTAGCATGTGTGAAAAGCCTGGGGTGCTTCAAAAAATGAGAATGGCATTGCCAGAAGTAATCAGAAAAATCGATGGAAGTGCTAGCAATAACACTAGAAATGAAATGGAAGAGCTTAGGCAAGAGTTGATGAAAATGAAGAATGAAGTTAGACATGAAGGATGAAACTGAATGGCTAATGAAACAATTGACTGATATTGAATGAGAAGGAAGTTAGCAGGAAGGTGTAATTCTATAGAGATTCAATCGTTAGAGGTGTGATGAATAAGTGCATAAGACATGTTTTCTGCTGGTACATTTTGACAAATATAGGATGCATTGCATGAAAGGAAGAAAGGAGTGTGGATCAGAATGATTGACAGTCATGAGTACAAATGACTTGGAATGTGAGCCAAGAAATGTGGAAAGGATTTAAGGAAATTGTTGCAGGAGGTGAAGAATAACAGTGTCACTGGAAAAGTGGTTGTGAAGTATTAGTGGTTGATAATAATGCTAATAGTGAATTGAGAAGGAGAATAGAGATAATGAATTGCAAGATGACTGAATTGTATCATGCAAAGACTGTGCAATTTGTGAATGTGTAGTGAATTTGAAGGGAAGATGGAGTGGTTTAAAGTTGATGGATTATATTTGAATAGATCTGGTGATGGACACTTTAAAGTTAGAGAGATTGAGAGGCAGGTTATGGAAGGACAAAAAGAAGATGAATAAGAAGGAAAGTATAATTATGGCAGAGTGATGAAATGCATAAGGGTGAGAAAAAACAGTATGTATGAAGGCTAGGGTAAGGAACAGGCAGGGAAATAGGTGTGGTCAAAGTCGAGGAGGTCTGTAGCAGATAGAGTAAGGAGGGATGTTGATAGGAAGGGATGGCCTCAATGTGTGTGTGGGTTATGTGTTTGTATTTGAATACAATGATTATTAGGAATAAGGGGACTGAGTTTGTGGCACTGACTGAGTCAATAAGCCAAAAGATAATTGGTGCAAGTGAAACTTAGTTGTCTGAGGATGATATACTATTGGGAATAGAAATTGAGGATTATAGAATTTCCTGGAAGAATAGGAAAGTGAAAAGAGAAAGGGGGGGGGGGAGAAGTGCTGTTACTGATAGCAGAGAAATGGTAACCTTTAAAGAATGGAAGTAAAATAGTAGTATAAGTGAAAAGTTTGAAGCTGTTTGGTGTGAGATTGAAATCAATAGAATCGTATAGCTAATATAGGATGTTGTTATAAGCCAGGGAATATAGAGAGCAAATGATTGCGAAATGTTTAGACAAATTAGTTGGATATGTAAAAGGCCTTGAGAACACATGCAATTTACAGACAAAAAATACTAGTGGTGGTGGTGGTGGGTAGTAATGGTGCTGGTGTAGGTGATGATGGTAGTATAGGTTTGCTGTAGATCAGTGCTTCCCAAACTTCTGGATGTTAGGGCCCCCTTTGGAAAAATTAAAATATTTCACGGGGGCCCCCCTCAGAAAAAAATCATAATATAGACATATATTATTATAATATTCATTTTATTTATATTCAATACAAAACATACACAGCGAATATTGCAAAATCAAATGCAAATATTATATTTTTAGCATCTTACATACACATTTGACATGGCACATTATCTCATTTTTATATAGATAGATATATTGTTATTGTACATTTGCAGTACGAGCACATGAAACGTAAAACGATTAGTAATAAAGAAAGAATTAAAAACATAAAAGAAGTTCAATAACAATTTAATGTGATAGATGAATACTGCTACACAAAAAGTCAATATCAGGTGAAATATTTGAAACTGCAATTCTTAGATTTCTGCTTTGAAATGAAACTTATATGAATAAGCATATAGTTACTAATATTCATTAAGTGCTGAAATATGCAGGAAGCAAAATTTGCGATCCCGCACCAATGTGTGCTTTTTTCATTAAAATATAAAAAATAACAAAAAAGAAATAATAATTAATAATAAAAATTAAAGACGTTTCTTTTAAGATAAAAAAATCTACTTAGTCTTAAAAACATTTTAAATTTGTTTTCATTATTTCATGCCCCCCCCCCCCCCCCCTCAACAAAACCTATGGCCCCAAGGGGGCCACGGCTCACAGTTTGGGAAGCGCTGCTGTAGATGATGGATGGACTGGTGAAGATGGAGAGTCGTAGAGTAGATGCCCTTCCTTGATGAATCTTTAGACTCCTTGAAGGTGTCATGTAGTAATAATAATAATAATAATGAAAGGGGGGATGGATATTATTAATGATATCAGATAAATTTGAGTTCAGTTAGAATATTTATTTATTTAGAGCATGGCTAAAAATACAAGCTATATAGAGATTGACAGTTTCAGTTAACCAATCAATGGCACTGTTTAGGAGTAAATGCAAGTTCCCTTCCTGAGGCCTCAAGGGAAGGAGTGTGTGTGTGGGGGGGGGGAGTCATCAGTGATATGATGCATAGTCTGCACAGCAATACACACTCAAACGGATGACTGCAAAATTACTCACAGATATAGTAAGTTGGCATAGCAGCCTTGTCCAGCCCTAAATCTGTTTAGGTGGCTCCAGAGGTGTCAAGGTAGAATGAATCCTGAAGGTTTTACAGTTGGATCTGTCAAACTTCAGGTATTGTTTGCAGTTAATTACACACTTCTTCACCAGTCCTATGGACCATCATCTGATTTTTCCACAGGCCAGATGGGAAAGGTAAAGTATATAGGAAGGTTCATGTTTTTCTGATTTCATCTATTTCTTTGATGGTGGCCTCTTTTCTTCTGAAACATAGAAGAGTGATGTGAGAAAGAACGGTTAGGATAGACAATCATAAAGGCAATAGTAGTAGTAGTAGTAGTGTTTCATGTTGCAACAAGTTTAGGGCCATCTGGTGTGAAGTTGAAGCTTAAAAGATGAAATATATGGTAGGTACTGCTACAAACCTGGCAGTTCAGTTGCTAGGAAGGATGAAATGCATCACCGAATTACCTGATAGATACTCTACAAGTAATCATTGTGGATTATTTAAATTATCTGAACATTACTTGCATAGTAAAGAAAATGGTTGATAAAAATGAGGGAGAATTTATTGAAATGTTGCAAGACAACTTTCTCAAACAGCATGTGAAAGAAGTAAGAGTGTTAAATCTGAATCAGAGTATCAGAAGGGTCTCATTTAATGATGTGACTGTTTTGCCATCAGAGAAAACAGTACTGACCCTGGAAGAAGCTATCTGGTAGGGATGTTACAGTTGGGAACCATTACATGCTCAATTACAAAGCTGGAAATTATGACACATTCATAAAAATACTATATTCAGTCCTGTGATTGATTGATGGAAGAATATTAGCAGTGCATGGGAAACTTTGAAAAGATGCATAAATTATGCAGTATCTAAATGTATCCTTTCAAAAACAAATGGGGGGGGAGTGAAATGGATTTACAAGTTCGTTAAGCCAGAGATCCATACAAAGAAGATTATGTGGAAGGAATATCATGAGAATAAGGATGAGGGGATTATGAAATATATAAAATATGGGCTGGAAAAGTTATGAGTATTGTATGGAAAGGCAAGTCAGAGTATGAAATTGCCTGTGCAGGCTAAAGGCAACCCAGAAGAATTTTATCATTAGGCTGCAAGTAAAAGAAAGAATGAATGAATGTGGAAGAATACTGGATGCAGATGACTCTCTTGTGTCAGAAGCAGATGTGACTGTTCAAATAATGAGTATTCATTTTGCTAAGATCTATCAACCTTGTGTGTGTAACACCATATAGTGTTACAATATAGAATACAATGTTAGAATGTATAGTGCTACCAAGAGACAAAGGTGCATGAGAAGAAGGTTCTAGAGTTGTTGCATAACCTAAATAAGAATTTAGCAATATGAACAGATGGGATATCAGCATGTATGCTAAAGGTATGTTCAGTTGAATTGGCTAGGCCTTTTGATATGTTTGTATAACTTGAGTCTCAACTCAGGAAAGATATCACAGGAATAATAAGAATGTATAATACTTCCATTTTACAAAGATTATGCAAAAAAATCATGTATCTAACTACAGACCTATCAGTATCTCTGGAGTGGTGGTGAAGATTTTAGAGAAGTTAATAAGAACTCACATAAATCGGTTGACAAACAGAACGATACTTTGCAAGGGAGATCATATCTGAGCAATCTGCTCATATTTTATAATAATGTTATGAGTAGTTGGATAAAGGGAATAGATACACTGTGATACTATTGGACTATGCTAAGGCATTTGACAGAGTACCACATAAAAGACTGTTGCATAAATTGCAGGATATGGGAGGGAAGAATTAACTGTTGACCTGGATAAGGCAGGTGGCTGATGGAGAGATATCAGAAAGTGGCAAGTGGGAATTTCAAATCTTCTAGATTTAAGGTAATCAGTAGGATATCCCAGGGATCAATTCTTGGGCCATTCTTGCTCAGTCTATGCTTTGATGATATTGGGAAGGACATGGCAGGTGATGTTCAATTGTTTGCTGGTGATGCAAAGTTAGATAGGGCCATCAGAGATGCTACTGATATGCAGTACTTACAGAATGATTTGAATAGGACGGAAATATGAGAAAATGATAAAGGCTGCCAATTCACTGTTAGTACATGCAAAGTAATGTACTTTGGTATGATGAGATTTCCAACAGCATGTTATATTGGTGGGATTATGCTTGGAAAAACTGATGAGGCTAGGAATCTTGGAGTTATGGTGGACAGGAAGTGGAAGTTCAAAGATCACATAGAAAAAAATTACAAATTCAACTCAGAGGATAACTGAGATGTTGAAATGAACACTGATGTGTAAGGATGAAGTTATTTTGCTTCTTTACAAGGCCTCAATATGATTGCACTTGTGACTACCATGCACCAATTTGGTCTCCTGGGTTCCAAGGAGATAAGTAATCTCTTGAAAGGTTGCAAAGAATATCAGGATTATGAAATGTAGAATATGAGGGCAGATTGAGACACTGGTAAACCGAAGAAAGAGAGCTGATATAATAGACGTCTAAAACTTCTGAAAGTTGATGAAAAATTTTATATGGAAAGTCGGGAGAAGACAAGGGGCATTCATGGAATTACATTTGTGTGTTGTGTTAAGAGAGGGGTGAGAGCTAAATTTTTCTCTCTCATACAGAGAGAATGAGTGAATAGGTAGAACAGTTTGCCTATTGAAGTGTTGTTGTGAATGAGTTTAAGAGACGGTATGACATCTAGTGTGGATGATCTATGGCCTCCCTTGATGAGTCCTTGACTCCTTAGAGGTCTCTGATAATAATATCATTATGCTATAATTATGCTATGCAATAATGATATCATTATGTTTGGTGGGATATACTGTTGGAGGTGGAGGAAATAAGAGATCTTGGGATGATAGTGGATAAGGATCTGAAATTAGCTGACACATTGCCAAAATTGTGAGGCCAACACAAAGACTTCTGGGAATGATGTGGAAGACACTGACTTGTAGAAGTAGAGAGATTCTTGTTCCATTGTATAAGGCTTTGATTAGGCCACACATGGACTGCTGTGCACAGATTTGGTCACTTGGTTTTCAAAAGGATGAAGAGATGTTGGAAAGGGTCCAGAGGCAACTGACTAAGGTAGTTTCTGACCTCTGGAATGTCAAATATGAGGAAAGGTTGAGAAGATGCAATTTATAGTGTCTAGTGGATAGGAGGAATTGGGGGGGGGGGGGATAATACAATAGAGACCTACAAGTTAGTAAAGGGTTGTTATAGGATTAATGTTGGAGAGGTTCTAGAAAACAGAGGGGGATGAGGGGAGAACCAGAGATCATCCCTGGAAGCTGTATAAGAAGGGTGTGAGCAGGGGAGTGAGAAGTAAGCTTTTTATGCATGCAGAGTTGGGAATGATTAGAATGCCTTGCCTGAGAGTGTGGTGTCTGCAGAGAATTTGAGTGTGTTTAAGGCACGGTATGATGAGCTATGTGTATGATAAAAGGACCTCCTAGATGAGTCTTTGACTCCATGTGGGGGGGGGGCCTTGGGGTAATAATAATAATTACTTGACAATGAACACAGTACTCTGAACAATAAACACTGGTTATTCTGGTTGACCAGTATCTATTGACTGTCCAAAAAACTACAACAATGTTATTTTAGAAAACAGAAACATATTAGAATTAACTTCTGAAATTTTAATAAAACTGTGAAAATGATGAAACAATAAACATAGTTACTGGACCAATACAAAACTACAGAGAGTAATAAAAACAAGAAAGATTATTGATATATTTATTTGTAACCATTCTTGGCTGTAGAGCAGATATGCTAACAAGTTGGATAACAGCTAGAAACTAATACAATGTGAAACTATTTATTCAGCCATCATCTAGTATCTAATGTACAATCAGCAGGTGTGTTAATTTATGAATTATATCCTGGAAATTATCTTAGCATTTAAAATGTTCTGTATATTATTTATTGTGCTACAAAAGAGATTTAGTCCAATAGTTCTTGTTCCTATATATTGGTTGTGATAGGAGTCACTCCTTATGTTAGCCTAATGTTAAAAAATTAAAAAGAAACGTTTTTAAACTAAAACATAAAAAATATGCATTTAATAATTGAATAATGGACTCTTTTAACTGTTCTATTATGGATTATTAATCCCTTTTTTGTTCATATGTCTAAAAAAATGTTTATAATAATGCAATTTTACATTTTGTTTTATTCTTATAAAGTAAAGAAACTGTATACCCAATAATATTTAAGTATTTATAAAATCTTTTCCTCTCCAAGGAAAATCTAGTAGTACTTTTTTTTCTTTAAAAAACACATTGTTTATATGCAGTAATGTACATGTTGCAAATATTTCATAATAAAGCAACAATTAACTGTAAATGTTATTATATACCTTAAGAAGTATATGAATTTCAAAATTATTGCAATTAACAAGTTAAAAATAAATAAAAAGCGTCACCAAGTAAACTTTAATTTAATTAAATGAAATTAACCAAATAATACATTTCGCGAGCACAGGGTGGCACCACAGCAGGTACAAAGTGGCACCTTAACAAGAAGAGCATTGCAGAATTCATATTTTTTCCCTACCAACACAAACAATAGATACATTTCTATAAATAACTATACATTTATACAAATTTAACGGAATAATAATAATGCATTATTAATTTTTATGGCTATTTTGCCTATTTTTGTTTAGGAGTACCCCTTCAAAAAAAAAAAATAGTATTCTTTCAAAATAAATAAATACATAAAGGCAAAATAGCCATAAAAATTAATATTTATTTAGAGGAGTATCATGTACATTTTCCAGCAATAATACCTATAATAATAATATATTTTGCGAACACATGATGGCGCCACCAGCAAAAGTCAGTTAAATGGCACCCTGTTAAGAAGAGCAATTCCCCCCCCCCCATGAATGCAAACAAAAATGTGAATAATTTTTTTGATTATTAATTATTTTTTCATTTTATTTTTTCCAAGTATTCTAAGGAACAGTTAGGAAATTAATCATGGAAAAGTTCACAATCCAACAATGAACCAAAATCGTGCAATGTTATTTTCAGGAGCAAATGCTGGTCTGGAAATTCACGCTTGCTCTTGTTATCATTCAGGGAGTGAGAAGTGATTGAAGTCTGATTAGCGGAATAATGAATTACCGACCATTTAAAACTATATATTTAGAAATTTATGTACATTTAATCATACAAATAAACCATTTATTTTACAAATGATATTCTATCTTTTTCAATTTAGCTACTTGGATACAAATTCTACCCTACGGGTCTTCTTTATGAACTGGTCATAAAAAGTTAGTTGTAACTTAATTTTCCCAAGCAACACACTTGTAAAGGCTGACTGAAACTCACTGGCTAGAGCTACATTGACGGCGTATGGCCTGTGTTTAAGCAACAGAATGAGAAGACGTGAATGCAGTGGCGAATTCTCCATGCTTGCTGTACAAGCTCATTAATTGAGAAAGAAGTAATATTTATTTGTTAATAAATGCATGCATTTATAAGCATTCCATTTAGGCTTTTATTTTTGTAGACAGAAGACGTCTTAAGCTTGCACGGCAATAATTGAGCTTTGCGTTGGATATCGAAGGCCGGTGCTTGCTCGTCTAGTCAAAGCTACTTCGGCTTGCTCGGTTGTAGGAGCTTCCAAGTCCTCGCTGCAGCACTGTGATTTCATGCGCGCATAGCCATTTCCGCTCCCTTCACGTCGTCTTAAACACAAGGCCATACGCAGTCAAAGTAGCTCTAGCCAGTGAGCTTCAGCCAGCCTTTACAAGTGTGCGTGTTGCTTAGGAAAATTAAGTTACAACCAACTTTTTATGACGATGTTATTGACCAATTCATAAAGAAGAATTGAAGAGTAGAATTTGTATTCAAGTAGCTTAATTGAAAAAGATAAAACATTATTTGTAAGATAAATGTATTTGCATGATTAAATGTACATAAATTTCTAAATATATACTTTAAATGGTCAGTAATTCATTATTCCGCTAATCAGACTTCAATCACACTTCTCACTCCCTGAATGATAACAAGAACAAGCGTGAATTTCAAGACCAGCATTCTCCCCTGCGTGAATGGCTGTGCGCCCGCATGAAATCACAGTGCTGCTGCGAGGATCTGGAAGCTCCTATAACCGAGCACGCCAAGGTAGCTTTGACTAGACGGGCAAGCATCGGCCTTCGATACAAACGCAAAGCTCAATTATTGCCGCAGAAGCTTAAGACGTATTCTCTCTACAAAAACAAAAGCCTAAATGGAATGCTTATAAATGCATGCATTTATTAACAAATAAATATTACTTCTTTCTCAATGAGTTTGTGCAGCAAGCATGGAAATTTCGCCCCTGGTTATTTTTGAAAAATCAGCATTCTATTATTCGATTTTGCAAGCGAATATCTGCAATTAATCAGCCATCACGTTAGATCTGACGGCTCCCGATTTCTTCCTACGGGATTGCTGAAGGAAAAGGTGTATGTGAACAGTTGTCATCGAACATGGTAGAAAGGGCCTGTCTTTGTGAAAGCGAAAATGAAAGACAGTTAAGTAATTTTTTTTTTTTTTTTACATGATCAGGATGTCCACGCGGTTAGCCTAGTGGCTGTGCGCTTCGCAACCATATGCCTGGGGAAGAAATGTCCTAGGTTCGATTCCCGTGGTGACGTGAGGAACTGAAGGATCTTCCTCAACCATAGCCAAGTTAGCTTGTCTTGGCTTTTTTGGACAGTAGACTTTTTTTCCCCCAGTTTATCTGGGGTTTCTCATCCTGCAAGCAGGCAAATCGGCCTTGAGAACTCAACACTACGGAGATAGGATACACACGGGCGTAGGGCTGACCACCTTATCCTGTGAACAGTTTGAGGTCCGATGATTATTAAAACCCTCGACACCACGACAGGTAAAAGAGAGATTTCCAGAGAGTTCAATATCCACTGGAGGCCAATTAGAGATAGTCGGCCCAAGACTATCACTAACAATATCCGGCATCCGGTGAAGAGAGTTGACTGACAAGTGCCGCCATCTCGTGGACTGCTATATACTTATTGTCTGAGATAGTGTGAGTTCTACGGTCGATTTTCTTGATTTTACAGGAAGGAAAACCCGATTTTTCGGGAGAAAGAACTTGCTTGGTTGTGCCAGAGATAGACTAACTTGATCTCTAGCATGGACAAGCGAGTTTTTAAATAAATAAATTCATAAATTTAAGAAATAAATAAATAAAAATAAAACTAATCAAGACGAAATCTCAAAAATTCAAGATACACATACCAGCCACTGATTTAGAAACCTTTATCCAGATGTACGAAACGTCAGTTTTTGTATATATACAGAGTGGTTCAAAATTTCATGTACGAACTTTGAGGGGAGGTAGAGGACATCAAAGTCAACCATATTCACACAGGAAAGCATGACCAGAAACGCCAGCGGAAGATAATAACAGGACACAAAGATAAGAAATAACACAAGGCAGTAAGTAGTGTAAAAAACTTTATTAGGCATCACTGAACAGCTCAAGACTAGTTTTATACATAATATGGTAAACGAGGTGCATGTCTGCCATCTCAGCGTTAGTAAAACGACGCAGTTCTTCGTATGACTTCGAAAGCCTCAATTGCTCACCTGGAGCGATGGCGAACAGCGCCAACTATCACTTTCGGGTGTCGTTTTTGCTCCTGCTTTCCTATGTGAATATGGTTGATTTTGGTGTTCTCTACCTCCCCTCAAAGTTTGTACGTGGAATTTTGAACCATTATGTATGTGTGTGTGTGTGTATGTATGTATATATATATATGTATGTATATATGTATATATATATATATGAAAGAATGATCATTAAAAAAAAATATATATATATATATATATATGAAAGAATGATCATTAAAAAAAAAAATTTGGTGTCATTGAAGTTTACATAGTTGTTCTGGCCACACTGAGATATAGCTAGGAGATCTGAGTTCGGGTCTCTTGTCGTGGTAGATCTTGAGGATTCTAATACTTAAATGCTAACAGGTTTGGCGAATGAAAGGGAAGAATGGAATGTATGTACTGTCATCAGCAAAGCTATGGATAGGACTGGAAGTCTGTGAGCGCAAGTCATTTATATACAAGAGGAAGAAAGCAGGTGAAAGATCAGAACCCTGGGGTTCTCGTTCATGGTTGGGGAAATCTGATAAGAGTAAGCAATTCACCATGACGCATAGTGTGCGACCAGTGAGAAAGTTCGCAAGCCAGTTGCAGTGAGGAAGACAGACCATATGATGACCGTTGGTTAAGGAGGCCGTTGTGCTAAACCCGATCAAATGTCTTTGAAATGTCAGGGACAACCACGTAAGTTTCTCCAAATTTCTCCATGGATTGAGTCCAGAGGTGGGTGGTGGAGCAAGAAGAGCAGCTGTAGATTGTGAGTGGCAGAATCTATACTGCTGGTCACTGATTAGTTGGTATGACTCTAGGTGGTTCTTTGATGACCTTCTTCATAATTTTACAGAATAGAAGTGAGAGCAATAGGCCTGTAGTTCGTTGGGTTGAAATGTTATCACCTTTCTTTGAGATGGGCTTGATGTGGACCTGTTTCCATGCAGGGGTGGATTCCAGTTGAATAGGACAGATTGAAGAGGCAATACAGGATAGGTAGTATTAGCTCTCGGGCATATTTTTTTAACAGACTAGGTGGAATACAATCAGGACCAGATGCCTTGTTTGTGTTCAGGTTATTGAGGATTCTTGGGATTTCTTTTTGTCAGAAGACTATGGGCGACAAGAAGGGAGCCATGCTTGGTAGTGTGGAGGGAACTTTGTCCAGGTCAATGAAGGAATTTGAAGAGGAGTGATAACAGTAAATTGGTTTTGTCTTTAGGTGAAGTAACTACAGTACCATCTGGTTGTGATAGTGGTGGAAACCTGGGTGGGCATAAGTTGCACCCAATGGCCTTTGCAAGGGACCAGAAAGAGTGACTGCCATTTAGGCAGGAGGTGAGTTTGCAACATTTGGCTCAAAGTCTGACTTGGATTTGGTGATGATTCTTTTACAACTGTTGCAAGTTGCAGTATAGGCAGAGAGGTCAGCTGAAGTTTTGGTCTTGAGCCAATTGTGGTAATCAGTGTTTTTCTTTTACAGCATTGGCACACTTTTTTGAAAAAAGGCTTGAATGGTGGCTGAAAGTTTGGACTGGAATAGGGGATGAAAGCCTTCATTCCTGTGAGGATGAATTCTATTATTCGGTTTAAGCAGGTGTTTGAATCAGAAGAACTGAAGCAGTAGTCAGACCATGGGAAGGAGGAACAGAAGTCAGAGAGGTCTTCCCGTTGGTACCCTTGTAGTGCCAAAAGACATTTGACTGAACTGGTGGGTGTAGGTTGTTCTGCAGCAAAAGAGAATTATATGAGGTTGTGGTGCGAGTTTCCAAGAGGAGAACCGACAACCACAGTATACCTGGAAGGGGAGCTTGTTAGGAAGAGATCAAGTGCGTCAGCAAATTGGAGGGTATTGTATGGTATTCTGGTGGGAAGATTAATGATCTGAGATAGGTGTCACTGCTGATGGAGAACACCTCAGCATCCCTGCCTGCTTGATCGATGAAACTGGAGAAGGGGAGCCAGTGAGTTGTGGACACTGAAATCCCCAAGGATGACATCAATATTGGGTACTTAGACTGCAGAAAACCGAACTTTAGCAAGAGAAAGTTGAAGACGTCAGAGTGGCTGACGAAATTTGGAGAGCAATAGAGGGAGAATATGAAAAGGACAGGTTGATTTGGTAGAGAAATTTGAGCCGAATCAGATTAAATAGTGAGGATTCAAGGATTTCAGTCTGGCATGATATGTTCGTTTCTCACGAATGCACAAGCGCCACCTCTGTGTAATGTGCAGTTGAGTGTACAGTGTCTGTCCAGGTTTTCCAGTTAGAGTTCTGTAAGGAATAGTAGTTCTGTGTTAGATGACTGTAGGTGGGCGTGGTACACATCATTTATATTGCTGTTAGACCACGAATGTTGGTGAAGTGTATGTGGAAACTTTTTTTTTTGTAAGAATGTGCTGGTGGGCTGTTTGGTTGGATTCCTTTTGCCTCTTATGATTTTTGATTAGATTTTTGACGTTTTTTTTTTTTTAAACTGTTTTGTGTTGAAAAATTTTGAGATCCACAGTAAAAACGCACTTCTTTCGGTTGTAGTTCATTGTGTTTGGTGAGGAAGGGATAAATAGGAAGTGGGGCATGCAGTGAGAGGAGAGGTGAAAGACTCACAAACATACTGCCCACACAGAGGGGAGTTGGTCTCCTGACCATACGTGATCTCAACAGTTGGCCCTGTAGCCACAGTATTTGGTCTCCCTCCAGACATGAACTGGCAAAATATATGGTTGCAGGATTTTTTCGCTAGCTGATCGAGAAGCCTTCAGGTTCGTTACTACATGATCAGTACAGGGTATCACTCTGACTGTATGTGGGAAGAGTACGGGGGACAGAAACTGGGACCCTTGCTCTAGAACAAACATGGCTATAGCCACTTCAGGTCTCTAATAAGCAAGGAGGTGGTGGTCTTTCCCTGGGTGATGAAAGCCACCAAGAGGTTAAGTTGGCATTTCCTCTAACTAGGGAAGATATGCCTTTGCGGCGATAATGCTCGCAATTACTTACGCAACATATATGCAAAATACTTGGCCAAGTGCATAATACGTGTTCTAGGCAACTATTTAAGAATGCTGCTAGTCGATAATCGTCAATAGTGTTGATCACAATGGGAAAAAACGAGGCTTTTTTTCGGAGTTCGATAAAGGGTTTAATCTGGGTGCCCCTCTGGCTGGAGCCTCGATCTTAAAAACAGCAGAGCTGACTCAAAGGTGATATATCTCGGATGTTTAATCAGTGAAAAAGTAACTGTATTGCTTGTCCTAGAGGTGTAAACTATCTAAGACTATCAGGAACAAGATCGCGTTCGTCTGAGAAGGCGTATACGGACAAAAAGAACCTCATGTGTGCAGAAATTGACTGAAGCATTTAATGAAGGCTGTTCCTGACCACATCTCAGCAAACTATAAGTATGTGCAGGGAATTGAAGAGGATCGGTATTGGTAGTCGCATGCCTATACAGAACCCACTGTATTAAGTAAAAGTTTCTAATTCACTGGTGGTATGTGTACTTTACGCTTGTACGAGGATTTCCCAAAAGGTAACACTTTTTTTCTCTCAATATTGTTGAAAGACAATGAGATAAAACATGGTGGAGAAGTGGACCAGTTAATAATGTCCAAAAAGATTGGTATTAGTGTAGTGCTACTGTTGCCACATAGCTAATTCCAGTTGCAAGATGGCGGTTACCGTGCGACTGCGGTCCAAAGTAGGTGTCCGCGAAGTTAATCGTTTTTTTTTTTTGCAGGCAAAAGGGGCTTCGCTAAGTGACTGGTTGCTGTGTATGGCGAAAAGGTGATGTCAAAGAAGCAGGCGCGTTTGGGTTGCAATAAATTTAAAGTGGGCTGTGGTGACATAGAACTTCGACATCGGGTGGGAAGGCCTTCATCGAGCAAGACAGGAGACAACATTTCGCACTTTAAGGGCATCGTTCTTTTAAGGCAGGCAAAGGAAACTGCGTGAAATTGCACGAGTGGTGAACTTGAGTAAGTCCACTGTTCACGAAATTGTTTCCAGTGTCCTTGGCTTTCGAATGGTCATCCTGCTGGGTGCCCCGACAATCGCTAGAGGAGCACAAGGCAACACACACACACACACACATGGGGATGTGTCGGGAAAATCTGTTGTGATACAGCAACAAAGGTGAGAATTTTCTCACTTGCCTAGTAACAGGAGACGAAACGTGGAACAAGGCTCCATAATCTGGAAACATCCACAATCTCCTGTGAACAAAAAAAAAAAAAATAATAAAACTGTTCCCACCGTCCGAAAAGCCATGGCCAGTGTTCTGGAATTGGCAAAGCGTTTCATGACAAGGGCGTGATTTTGGTGCACAACGTTATTCCACAAGCTATGCACCACTCGTGAGTGGTTGCGCTGTAATCGTTGGGCAACTCTGCCACATACCCTCTACAGCTCCCAGACTTCCATTTGTTTGGCTCCCTCAAAAAACACCTTTTTAGAAGGTATTTCACCACGTTCAGGAAGTTCATCAAGCAGTACGATGTTACTGGGTGTGGGCACGGACTTCTTCAGTACTGGTATTGATCAACTGATCTGATCTATCCTTGGGATAAGTGCATCAATAAATTTGGATATTTTGTGGAGTAGTGCAAGTTCGCTTATTTTTTGGTGTATAATTTCAACTTCCTATTATTAAACATCCTCTAGGGGGAAAAAATGTGTTACCTTACTTTTTGGAAATTCCCTCATACATCTAATCCTGAATAAATACTTGATATCCGATTGGATAATCAGCGTAGTTACAAGAATTAATTACCAAGAGGAAATTTACCAATTTCAAAATGTAGGAAGAAACTTGGTGCACAGTGGAATTGGCAAAGCGTTTCATGACAAGGGCGTGATTTTGGTGCACAACAACGTTATTCCACAAGCTATGCACCATTCGTGAGTGGTTGCGCTGTAATCGTTGGGCAACTCTGCCACATACCCTCTACAGCTCCCAGACTTCCATTTGTTTGGCTCCCTCAAAAAACACCTTTTTAGAAGGTATTTCACCACGTTCAGGAAGTTCATCAAGCGGTACGATGTTACTGGGTGTGGGCACGGACTTCTTCAGTACTGGTATTGATCAACTGATCTGATCTATCCTTGGGATAAGTGCATCAATAAATTTGGATATTTTGTGGAGTAGTGCAAGTTCGCTTATTTTTTGGTGTATAATTTCAACTTCCTATTATTAAACATCCTCTAGGGGGAAAAAATGTGTTACCTTACTTTTTGGAAATTCCCTCATACATCTAATCCTGAATAAATACTTGATATCCGATTGGATAATCAGCGTAGTTACAAGAATCAATTACCAAGAGGAAATTTACCAATTTCAAAATGTAGGAAGAAACTTGAGATTAGGCTGTTGTGAATACCAGTGCTACCTTACTAATTTTTACACGAAACAATAAAATAAAATAAATAATTCTTATCGTTTTGAATTAATCTTGAACGACTAAATCAATATAATGAAGTATGTGTATACTCGAGGAATTAATTTGTACAAACGCGCGCACACAGCACTACAAATTCATATGGTTTAGAAAAAAAGGAGTCGCGACACTTTTTGAATCGACATAGCATAACAATTCTTCGGTATTATCCACATCTATCTCATTTATGATATTTGTCATAACAAATACTGTACTTATGTACGATAAATTCTATTTTTTACTTCTTAATTTAAATGCATTATGTTCAGGACCCGATTTAGGGTTGCTTGTGGCCCTTAACACTTTCATTGCCAAGCTGAAAATTGGAATTTCGTGTGGTGGCCAAATTTTTTATATTTTTTTATTTAGTTAACGACGTCCACGCGATAACGCGTGATCGGCCGTTTGGTGAGGGCTCGCATCGCGCGATAGGCAATGAACGTGTTAAGGTATAACCTTTAAGAGTCTACCCTTTAATGAATAAATTTTAGCTTATCTATACTGAGGAGGAGGCTTCTTGTAATGTGAGGCCTTAAATTGCAGCTTGTTTAGCTTATGTTTACATAAGACTTGTAATTCTCAGTTTTAGCAATCTTAATTTGGGTAGCGGAATATACAAAAAAAAAACAGTGAAGTATTCTGGTAATTTTCCTTTGATAAAATATTTTATTGCCTCATTAAATATTTAGTTCCACCCTGATAACAAAAGTCTTTATTTCTGCATAAATACTGCGCGTGCGTGTTGCCTGTCTATTTGGGAATTCATTGATTAACTTCCTCATCAAGGAACTTCCTGGTTTAATGTTATATAGATGCTCATAAATTGTTCGTAGTGACCTCACAGAGGTCATTACGAAGGTCAGACCTAACTAAAATGGTGGTCAAACTTCTTGAAGAGTTATTTAAAATGTTATATTAGGAAGGTCAAAGACTGAAAGAGGATATATTTCAGAATTAATTTATAAATTAAAATGACTTATTTTGATTTAATAAGACGAAAATAGAATTTTATTTTTATTTTATATACTGCTATTAGAAAACACTACCATAAACGTTTAAAATGTGTTGTATTATAAAAAGGCGTTAGCTGATTTTTTATTTTTTGTAATTATTGTGTAGTTCTATTGTAAGTCGCCATGTACTTCGTTATCATTTTCCTTGCACACACCTTCCACAATTTTTTTCCCTCTACAATTCTTTTTTCAAAGAAATTACCGAAATCTGAAAAATTTGTTAGGATTAACTATTTGTTTCAATCTGACATTTACAAGAATACTGCAATAATTCCACTCCAAGTGGATGGAATTTAATAAAATTGGTATTTAGGATGCATAGAAGAATGTATGTCCGCGTAATTTAGTTTTGATTTCAATCATCTAATTTTTATTCTTAAAAGGAAAAAAAAAAATACACCCTTATTTAATTTAGTAATGGATGAAATGAGAAGTGAAGAAATCAAAATAAGAATCTACAAATCATTTTTATGAGATTCGGTTTTTACAGTTGGGTAAATTCCATGACCCAGGAAGTTTTCTAAATTCCAGGCGGTGTTTTCGCCACCTAATCCCTACGGACACACTTTCGAGCATTCCAAATGTTCTCCCTCGCATTTCCTTTAGGGCACTTAGTCAACAGACCCCATGGAACTACGCTATCACCTAGGGCTGAGGGATGACCTGAACACACAAATCCGATTCTTTATTCCCTTACGGTATATGATTTCAAGACTGTCATTTCCAAAAGTAATTTGTATATTACCTTATCAGGAATTAAAATTTTAAAATTAATGATATTCATCCTTAGACGTATATTATCGCAATCGTGTCAATGTATAACGAAGTGTTTGTAAATTATGTCCAATGTTGTTTAACAAGATCTTTTAGATTTTTTTTTTTTTTCGTATTATCCGGCTTTTCTGTTTTCTGTTTTAATGTTACTGTGATCGAGTAATCAAGCAAATACTGTTTATCAACCGATCATTCCATAAACGATGCCAATGCTATCTGCAGATGGCATTATTTATTATTAATTTATTTATTTGTTTATTTTTGGTTTTACTGCTTGTTTTAGATATGTTTCAAGAACTAGGTACACATCTGAGATTATCGGTAAGCATTTATAAGTTTGCAATTACCAGGCCGTTGTATATAATATATACATATAGATGAAATCGCTTTAGTCAAATAATGTGGTACATTTGGCCATAGCAGATTAAAGGTTAAACTATATACAGCTGAAAAAGCAGGGCGGCATTTTTTTACGGTACATTTTAATGTCACGACATTAGTTCTTCATCTGGAAAGACATGGATTCGAATCATATCAATGGCGCGAAGAAATTTTAGGCGGCTTTTCAAAGGAAGATGAGTTAGTCTTATATGTGATGGCAGGGTGTTTCCTTCTAGAAATTCGAGTTCTTTCATTCGCAAAACATGCAAACCGGCCAGAGAACACACATGATGCACTAGCTTTATAGTTTTAGTTGCTTCTCCGTAAATTCCAATCCGACATAGCCGCTAAAGAAGAGAAATCAGATTGGAAAAGTTTCTTCATAAAACGCAAATAAAGTTTGCAAAAAGTTCCGACAGAATGAGAGTTCTCCAAGGCAAATGAAACATCTGAACACAGACGGGTCTTTTCATCAAGGATTATAAAATAAAACGCTATTTTACTTTGTTATCCTAGATTCAATAACTACAGCATCAAAAAGATAATGGTAGCTCATTATCTACACCAGGGTTTCTCAAACTGTGTTCCGCGAGAAGTTCTGAAATTTGTCATTTTAGTTTTCTAAGCATTTTTCATGAATAAATATTTTATAGTAAAAATATTCTGAGGAGAATAATATTCGTGAATATGTCGAAAAGCTCAGACCCAGATCTGTGTATCGTTAATTTTCACACATCGAAACCTTTCAACATTTGGGAGAGGGAATGCTGCTGTTTATGACGCATCATAAAAATTGCTTGCAAGCCCATTAGAACAATTGGTGTCATATCTTCTGTTCTCAAAACTGAAGGAAATGACATCTGTGTAGCAAATGTCAGTGACCAAGCAGCATATTTTTAAACATGGAAGTATTCATGAATTATCGTTAATTTTCACACATCGAAATCTTTCAACAATCGGGAAAGAGAATACCGCCGTTTATGACCGATCATAAAAATTGCCTGCAAGCCGATTACAACAATCGCCGGCGTGTTTCATTCTCAAAACCGAACGAAATAACATCTGCGTTGCAAATATTAGTGACCAATCAGCAAGGAACTTTAAAGAAAATTTTTACACTGAAATTGAAGATCAAGGTAGTCTGTATCCGGTTCTCAAATCTAGTAATACTGAATACTTTCTTCGCAAGTTCGTATTGCAGTGTGTAAGTGCTTGTTCTGAAACCGGAGTGCCGTGATTTTTTTAAAAGTAATAGGAATGCAGAGTTAAATTAATATGAATAAGAGACAAAGCACTTTGTTTAATTTTGGTATTAAGAAATCTCTTATTGAAGGTGTTTGTGACGGAACAGATAGTGAGTCATCCACCTCAAGCCTACAAAGATCTCCAGGATGTACAAAAGGAGGGGAAAACTACCAGCACAGAGGAGAAAAAGTCTGCATTCACTCGTAAGTACTTATAATAATATTATAAATATATTTGGCGATCAGAATGGGATATGTCAATGAAAATCAGCACAAATTAATTTAATGATGTTTGCCCGAATGATGTTTTGTACGACATGCTACAACATTTCATTAGTCCAATGATTGATAACTAATTTAAATGTAATTTATATTTGTCAACATGCCACACCGTATAAAGTGTACTAATACTCTTTATGATTATGCCATAATTAATTATTAATACTTATGTTAATGTATGAACGTTAAAAAAATTTGGAAAGGTATTTACGAGTAAATTTGTTAGGACCGGGCCCTCGGGAAAAAAAAAAAATTAGCTAACGCCTTTTTATTTCCGTATATAGGGAGTAGGCGAGGCGACTTTAAAAAAAATAATTCTTCTTACTCTTTTAACTAATTTTATAATTAATATCTGATTTATTTCGAACTGTTTAATTTTTATTACTGAACATTTTATCAAATCATTCTTATTACAATTGCTTTTACATTATTTGATACGGTTTAGTACTTTTCTTACAAGTATTGTTACAATTCATATTTACTTTTGTGTGTTGCAGTCTTTTTTTACTATTTTGCATTATTCATTTACTTTTATATTATTCGACATTTCTTATTTATAATCTTATTGTTTTTCATACTAAAGTTACCTTTACAACAAAATTCTATTTGTTTTTATTATAGCTCTGACAAATATTGGAATTTGAATATTATTGAAAAAATACCCATGGATTCTTGTTTAAAGACAGGAACTTTAACACAAGGAGGAGCAAGTACTTCTGCTGACACCTACTCGTATGATTGGAGAAGATATGGAATTGAAAACGGTGGTTTCTTCAAAAGCTAATATTAAAGAACAAGAGTCATCTAAGAACAGACCAAAACAGAAGTACCATAAAAGTTATTTAAATTATGGATTTACGTGTATTGGCAATACACATGCTCCTGATGTTTTAAGTAATAAAATACTAGTAAACAGTTCTTTGGCTCCAGTTAAATTTCGTAGGCACTTCGAAACGAAACACACTGATTACAAAGGAAAAAATATACATTTTTTTTTAAGAGACGACGTGACTCGCTAGAAAAATCTAAACTTCAAATGGCTACAATTGCTTCAACTGAAAATGCAACAGAGGCGTCTTTTCGCGTGAGTTACCGCATTGCACTTCATGGTGAAGCTCATACAATTGGTGAGACGCTCATTAAGCCTTGTGTAAAAGACATTGTATCATGCATGTTAAACGAGCAGGTCGCTAAAAAAAATAGATACAGTACAATTATCAAATGATACTGGTTCACGCCGCATCAAAGATCGTTCTGCTGACATAGAAAAAGAGCTAATTCATCGACTTAGACTGCAGTGAATATTCATTGCAAATGGATGAATCTACAGATGTCGCAGGACTCGCTGTATTACTAGTGTTTGTTCGTTACATATTTGATAAAAGTATTGAAGAAATGTGCGAATATCTACAAGAAAAAACTACCGGAGAAGATATATTCAACTGTATTAATAATTATATTACAAAACAGGAAATCGGTTGGGAGAAGTGTATTGATATTTGTACAGATGGTGCTCAAGCAATGGTAGGAAAGATGAAGGGAGTTGTAACACGTATCCTGGAAGTAGCTACAAGAGCCACCAAAAGTCATTGTGTTTTGCATAGACAAGCACTAGTAACAAAAAGAATTCCTACATATTTAAAAACTATTTTGGATGAAGCCGTAAAAATGATCAACTATGTAAAATCTCGACCACTTCAATCCAGATTATTTAAAATTTTGTGCGATGAAATGGGTAGTACACATAACGCACTTTTATTACAAACTGAAGTGAGATGGCTATCCAGAGGAAAAGCATTATTGAGGCTTTTTTGAACTTCGTAGTGAGTTAATGGTCTTCTTGATGTCACATAATTTAGGACAAAATTTTATTGAATTATTAAGAAATTCTTCATGGTTGATGAGTCTTGCATATCTGGCAGATATTTTTTACAAAGTGCAATGAAATTAACTTATCATTACAAGGAAAGAATATTACAATTTTTAATACAAGAGATAAAATTGCATCGTTTAATAGGAAGTTGCAATTCTGGATTTCTACAGTTGAACAGAATAATTTTGATTGTTTTCCCGCATTGCATGAATTTTTGACTGAAATAAATTCTAAAGTAAATGAAGAAGTATCTAACGTAATTTTAGAACACTTGCATGACTTGCAATCAACCCTTTTGCAATATTTTCCAAAATCCAGTGAGGACAATTCCTGGGTTCTGAATCCATTTACAGTGACAGCTAAGTCAGCAGGCTTCAGCGCAAGTGACTATGAAAATCTAATTGACTTAATTAGTGACGCTGATTTAAAACAAAAATACAAGGAACTGCCAATAAATGATTTCTGGACACGCGTGTCAAAACTAGCAATTCTTGTTTTACTTCCTTTTACAACGACATATTTATGCGAGGCAGGATTTTCATATTATGCTGCAACCAAATCAAAGTCCAGGAACAGATTCGACGCTACACCAAATATGAGAATTCAACTTTCTAATATTGTGTCTGATATCAAAAGAATTTGTAATTCATAGACCCCAAAACATCGGAATCATTAAGAACTTAATTTGCAATATACGTTTTACTATTTTTATGTGTTTTGTTTTTACTAATTAACATTTGACAATAAATGATTGTTTTTTTCTTAACGCTTAGATTTACTCATTTATTTTATTTATATTTACCTAACCTATAAAACCAGCACACAGGATAAAAAGTCTGTATTCACTCATAAGTACTTATAATAATATTATAAATTTTTGGTGATCAGAATGGGATATGTCAATGAAAATCAGCACAAATTAATTTAATGATGGTTTAATTGATGTTTAATTAATTATTAATTAACAATAAAATAAGCTAAATTACCAAGTAATTATTAATTAATACATTACAAAATAACCATGGTGTTCCGTGAACATTTCAGGATTTGTGAAGTGTTCCGTCGTAGAAGAAGTTTGAGAAACCCCTGATCTACACTTACTGTTGTCTGTTAGAAAAGAAAAAAAAAAAAGCTGTTGGTGTTATCATGGGCGGTAGATGGCGTTGATGGTAGTTGTGTGTAGTAGGACAATTAAGTAGCAGGTGAGACGGTTGAGTGTGTAGCGGAGTGGAGTGGAGTGTCGTCCCGGATCGAGTCCTTGGAGGTGTCACGTATTAATAATAATAATAATAATAATCAGAGGCAAGACACTAAACATATGAATGTTCTAATGGGAATATCCAGTTCCCTCCGATTATCCCGCTACAGTATCCCAGTCATCGCTGTAGTCTAGTACAACACACGCATCCAACCATTTCTTAAACAACATCACAAGGTAATAATTTCTGATGACATCGAGTAGTGTTTTGCCCAAGAAATTCGAGATTTCTACCAACACTTAAAAGGGCATGGACAAATCTTCTACCTAGCAAGGTTTGGATCCATTCGAGAAGCAGTGAGAAAATAGTTGGAAATATTGCATCAACTTCGTTTTTTATATAGTGTTTAAAAAAATAAAGAAAGAAAGAACTAATTGATTTAAGGAGCATAACAATACCGGATAATTTTGCTATTAATTAAATAAAGATATTAAAATGAAATTTAATTTTATCTCTATATTTTATTTCTGTTCTGTCATCATGCTTCAAAATAAATATAAATATGCCAAGCGACCATTTTTGCAATTAATGAAAGTGTTGTTTAGTATTCAGAGTTTAAAATAATCCTTTCATTTACTCTACGTCTCCCCCCCCTTGTTTTAAGAAATGAAGCAAATTAAGTAAACTTCTTTAAGTCAAAAGAAAAAAAAAATTATTATTATTATTATTTTACAGGCACCTCCATGGAGTCCGAAGACTCATCGCAAGAGGTCCATTAAAAAATACCAATTAATATATATATATATATAGATAGATAGATAGATAGACAGAATTAAAAAGGGGAGAAAGAAAAAGAAAACTGCATCAAAAAGAAAAACAATCTATGCTCTGTTCACAAAGCAGATTTCGCGGGTGTAAACTAAGGCAGCCATTATCCACGTGATAGTTTTTAAGCAAGCGGCCAAAATATTCTTCTCGCGCGTTACTCAGCCATTACTAGTAACGGTGCAAACAAAAACGAGTGGATGTGACGTCATAACACGTAAATGTCTTTATTTTCACCTACTATCTCAACGTGAACATATAGATATGTGAGGGGAGAAAACACGTTCTCCCACTTCACATAATCTTTTAAATGACGCATCACAAATTGTAATCAAAATCTTATCACCATTAAGTGGAACACAGAAAGAGTTCATCTTGCGAATAAAAATTTCTTCTTAGGCAACCACTTCAACAGTGTTGCTATACAAAGATAGCACCTACATGATAGCAACAGGTATCATAAATCAGTGAGATTCGTTAATCATAGATATTTCTAAATGGTTTGTTCATATAAGAGAAAGTTATTGTACTGTTATCGATTGAGCTGATCAGCAAATAAATCAATTAAATCGAGAAACAATGCATTGATCGTGAAAAGGTTGATAAGATGGGAACTCTTCAAAACATTAAAACGGTATGGCATAAATAGAATATGATTTATGCTATTACAAGTCATAACATGAAAATGAATGAATGACATAATGGGAGAAGGGATTCTTTGATGTTAATCAGGTGCAAGGCAGGATCGTGCACTACTTCCACGGTAATTTTATAACAGATGGAGAATATTAAATCGGATTCTTCAGTAGTGGAGATGATGTTCTCTTACAGTGGACATGTCTTCCAGACTCATTTCCCAAATGAATGATGTTATAAACCAGTGGTGTAGCTAGAGCTTTTGCCGCCCAGAGCGGTCCATGAGTTTGTCGCTCCTCTCAATACACACCAAAAATACTACAAAAGGTCAAACTACGTATAGGGAAACAAATTAAAACAATATGTTTATTTTTGAAGTAAAAATAAACATATTGTTAAAATAATTTCAACAATCTAAAATGTTATTTTTCTTGCTTTTCTGTTAGCAAAATCGTCGATGACATTTTCGAAGTCTATTTCATAGTAATGTAGGTAATTCATAATCAATTTTAATTTAGAAAAACTCCTTTCACAACTAGCAACACTTACAGCAATTGTGAGGAAAATTCGTAGTAGTATTACAATATTTGGAAACGAGTTCTCGAGACTGTATTTTAGAATTAACTGCAAAAGTTCAAAAAAGGTTCAAAGTGCCACCCGGGGAGGATCGCCCCCTCCGCCCCTCCCTAGCTACGCCTCTGTTATAAACAAATATCCACGAATGTATTAGTAGAGATAATCTAATGGGGTCATTCCATACATTCTCTCACAGGGCTTCAGATCATATCAAAATAAAAAAATATATTTTTAAAAATTCCAGGAAGAACAATGTGGCTTTCGTCCTGGTAGAAGCACAACTGACCAAATCTTCACTTTAAGGCAAGTCTGAGAAATCTTGGGAATATGCCAAGAATGTCTACACATGTTTTGTGGACTTGGAGAAGGTATATGACCGGGTTCCTCGGGATAAGCTTTGGCAAGTAGTACAGGAGTATGGAGTGGATGGCCAACTGTTAGCTGCCATCAAGTCCCTGTATGAATGCCCAGAGTTTTGTGTCAGGGTAAACAGCACAAAGTCTGAACCTTTTACAGTCTCCGTTGGCCTCCGCCAAGGGTGTGTTCTGTCACCCCTCATTTTCATAATATTTATGGACGATTGATAGGCACAGCCGAGGCAGTGAGTGTGTCAGAATTGGAAGATGTAGCATTGGACGTCTGCTTTTTGCAGATGACCTAGTTCTGCTTAGCTCTTCCACAGATGACCTCCAGCGGACCCTGGATAGGTTTGTAGCTGTTTGTGCAGACGCCGGAATGAAGATCAGTGTGGCCAAAACTGAAACATTTTGGTCTCAAGACAACCATCCCAGTGCACTCTACATGTAAGTGGAGTCCCAATGAGGCAGGTGGAGAAGTTTAAATATCTTGGGTCCATATTCACGAATGATGGAAAGTGGGACGTAGAGCTAGATACTCGAATTGGCTTAGCAAACTCAATATTGCGGGAACTTAGCCGTTCGGTAGTATTGAAGCGGGAGTTAAGCCAGAAGGCAAAGCTGGCTGTCTTCAATACAGTCTATGTCCCCATCCTCACCTATGGTCATGAGAGTTGGATAATGACCGAAAGAATGCAGACACGAATCCAAGCGGCTGAAATGAGGTTCCTTCGAGGGGTTGCGGGGCTGACAGAGTCAGAAGCTCTGCAATTCGGGAAACCCTCAATACTCAACCGCTGCTTCTCCGTGTTGAGAGATCACGGTTACGTTGGTACGGCACCTGGTCAGAATGCCACAAGAGAGGATCCCTCAGCAGGCCCTCTTTGCCAAGCCAGGTGGGAGGTCACGTGGAAGGCCAAGGACTCGCTGGATAGATTATATCCAAAACCTTGGGTAGACACGTTTGGGAATCCCACCAGAACACCTGAGCTTGGTGACGGAGGATCGTGACCATTGAAAGTTCCTCTTGCAGCTGTTGTCCCCGCAACCCCATTTAGAAAGATGGGCCTTGAAGATGTATGTATGTATGTATTTTAAAAAAAAACATGCATACATACCTAAATACCTAAAAAAGACCAATGTTTAGAATATAATAAAACATCTCAGCTCATCTATGATACTAATGCACTATCGGTTCACAACTTATGTGTTCATATATATATATATATATAAATTCTTAAATTCAGTTTCTATATCCTACTAAACGAGATTCAGCAAGTGAAACCGTTGATTTATTTCTATTTATGCCAAAAGATGTTACTCGTATTTCTATTTTTATTTATTTGTTTTTTTTATTTTTTGTCAAGAATGCCTTACACTGAAGAGATACTGAGGAATGTGAGTTTTTAAATCATTTTTTTCTGTTATAATTATACTGTATGCTTGAACAGAACCTGCTCTTGAAAGTATTAAGTAGGTTATGATTTTTTTCCTTAATTAATTTGCGATTTAATTTAGTTTTGATTTAATAAAACTTCGAGAATCCTTGTTTGGAGAAAGCCGTAACGATTTATGTGCAATTTCTTATTTTTCTATATTAGTTTTAATTCTTTGTTCCACTTTACATTACATCCTCATTTATTTGGCATATCTATCAATCAATACTGTCTTGAGATTTTACTATTTAGACTAGTTCTTGTTTGTAAACGCTTTTATTTATTTATTTTTATTTTTACTCCAATAATATTATTGTATTTGAGTTTGCAGTTCGTCAAAATGATCAAATTTGTAATCAGTAAAAAATGAGTAAATGAAGAAAACGTTACCATTGTATAATCTATTAGTCCTGAGTAACTGAAGGTTATCCCGCTTGATCACCTTTCAATGTTCACTGCAGCACAAAGTTCAGCAATCATTTATCTTAACTGAACATTCGTTTACTGATTTAAAGAGTTATTTTAATTCAATTAAAAGCCGTATATAAGTATTATTATATTTTCTACGCTCGAAATTTTAATGCGGTATATCAAAATACTGGTTCTGATGGTTGTCATTTACTGTATGATGCGATTTATCTTTTTTTGAAACTTAATGTAACAAAAAGGGGGAAAGAGAACGAACTTAAGGTTTTTTCAGAACATTTGAAAATTCGAAAAAATACTCTGAATTTAGTCCAAGAACAAGAAACAAGGTGAGAAAAGAACAAAATTTTTCGGAACTATCCTAACAGAAATTCATCTTCACCAAAATAAATAAATAAATAATAATTAAAATTTTCTTTAATACTACTCATGTCAAATTTCATGTTTTTTAAAATGGATATCACAAGTACATTTGTAACCCGAAGCACGCAATTCAACTGTCAGCCTAATTTTATGAAATAAATAGTTGCGTAACTTTTACGTAACGAGATATTCTGCATGAAGAATTAAATACGTTAGAAATGTAAACACAGGCAGGTGCTTGATGTTTTACTAGAACGACGACATGCATAACCACAGATCGTTATTTGCTAGCCCATTACGATTTGGTTTCATAACTGCCATTGAAGAAAATGCCAGCTTCAGGATTATATGTGAAAACTATTGTTAGCAACAACATCTTGTGTAATATGTGCGATACATATATATATACGTCCCCCCCCCACCCCCCCCCCCCCCCACCCCCCCCCCCCCCCACCCCCCCCCCCCCCCACCCCCCCCCCCCCCCACCCCCCCCCCCCCCCACCCCCCCCCCCCCCCACCCCCCCCCCCCCCCACCCCCCCCCCCCCCCACCCCCCCCCCCCCCCACCCCCCCCCCCCCCCACCCCCCCCCCCCCCCACCCCCCCCCCCCCCCACCCCCCCCCCCCCCCACCCCCCCCCCCCCCCACCCCCCCCCCCCCCCACCCCCCCCCCCCCCCACCCCCCCCCCCCCCCACCCCCCCCCCCCCCCACCCCCCCCCCCCCCCACCCCCCCCCCCCCCCACCCCCCCCCCCCCCCACCCCCCCCCCCCCCCACCCCCCCCCCCCCCCACCCCCCCCCCCCCCCACCCCCCCCCCCCCCCACCCCCCCCCCCCCCCACCCCCCCCCCCCCCCACCCCCCCCCCCCCCCACCCCCCCCCCCCCCCACCCCCCCCCCCCCCCACCCCCCCCCAAACAGTCATTAAAACTTCGAACATGCGTACATTACTGAAACTGCACACATACTGAACTCACTTATTATTACTAAGCATACGAAGAGCAATTTTACCGCTGGAAAGCAGCTAAAGTTAACATTCATCAATATCATTATATCAATATATTTATTAATATCACGTTTAGAAAAAAAAAAAACTGACTGTATAGAAGTGAAATTAAATTGATCAGTGATGGGTTTCTGACAGAATCACTCCACTTTCTTGCACACAGGCGCTCAGTCATCAATGAACTTTCCATCCTTCCAATTCTGAAGAAGCAGAGAGAGAGAGAGAGAGAGAGAGAGAGAGGCACAGCAGCTATACCCTGTTATAGTCACCACCAATTCACATTTCAACTCCCGACGTACAGAGCAAATATTTTCTTCCTCTTCCTTGATTCTTTCTGTCTTTCCTAAAAATAGGCTTTTTTTTTTTTTTTTTTTTTTTTTTTTTTTTTTTTTACAGTGAGTCACAATTTTGATATTTAAAAATACAGACTTTTAAGCCTAAAATTAGCCAGTTCCTTCTGGATTTTCTGTCCATCCACGAACTATGTTATAGAAAAATTATCTAAAACCTGATAATTTTACTAATTTAATAATACTATTACAACTGTTATTGAAATATTATTATAGTACATAAGAATATTTATAGCAAGCTTTAGGTTTAAATAATAATTCATTTATAAATAATAATATATTAATATATATAATATATTATTATAATAGTTTTTCTTCCCCTTCTCCAAAGAAGCTTTGGAATCTCATTCAAAATTTTGCTCACCTGTATAAAATTATAAATTTGTAATCACGCTACTCAACTGAAAAATATTTATGTATATATCTAATGTAAGTGATATACAAATGACATCATTAATGGTATATTGGTTTATAATTTTTTTAAGAAAGGTTTCATGAAGAACGGTTCCTCCCCCCCCCCCAGATATCTGGAATCTAAAAACATTTTCAGCATGAAAATGGGAATTTTGCTGTTTCCTATCTGGGATTAGTAATAAAACTAGAAGTATTGAGATTCTTGTAATAAGTTTTAAGCTATTCCAAACACAATGTACTTTGTTTAATACTAAAGGAGGACCACTGCATTTTTGCTGGTTTCATCTGACTATATATTATATTCAAATATTCAAAGAAGATACAGCAATTAATTTGACATGAAACTGGAAACGGCAATTTCTGTTTAGAACTATTATTTATTCTAATACAGAAAGATTCCATTATTTTACAACTTGAAAATTTTTCAAATAGAAACCACAATACATATGCATTATCAAAGATCTTAACATTAAGTACAAGAAAGTTCACAAATAATTTGCAATAGAGAGAACGAGCTTGTTTGCGTCGAATTTAGAATAAATACTGAAAAAAAAAAATTACAGCCAAGTTCTTTACTTACAGTTGTTGAAGTCGCAGATATAAAAGCAAAGCGTGATCTTTAAAACACCGCAGAAGATAGTGCTGTCTTCATTCCACAGCTTACGAAAAACGTGCGCACGTACTCTGCAGGCTAAGAGAAGTCAGTACTCGCCACTAGGGTAATTTCAGCTATATTCAATGATACTGAGACGCCACCTATTGTTCTTTGTGTTTCCTCGAGTCTCCCTGATACTGTTGTCAGGTTTACTACAAAACGTAATCTACAGCAAGTGTCCCCGTTAGCTAGCAAAAAGATTCCAGATGCTCTCTCGGAGTCGAACAACTGATGCAGAACACCACTTGCGTCACGGTTCGCAGTAGAATGAACGACCGACCCCCTGGGTAGAGACAAACAGTGAGCTTGTAAAGAGGGTGAAGCGGACACGAAGGAAGTGGGTAAGCCAGACGTACAATAAAAACAACAAAAGAAGGAATCTTTCCCTGTAGCGGTGAAAGTTGAAGGAAACAATTAAACTGACTTGAAGGGTTGTCAGAATTCACTATCAGATACTCGCGAACTGTTATTTCTCATGTTGAAACAATAATGAATAATTATTTATGGTAATTTTCGAGTTAATGATAATTAAACTGGAGCAGGATATACAACTTGTTAGCAGTTGTACTACTGCGAATGCTTTATTTATTTTTTTAATGCTCTGAAAATAGCAGAGAATCGAAAGGCTTCAAATGCTTGACGAATTTAACTAAATATTTAAACTGAGCAGGATGAAAATATTTATTTTACATGTCTAGCCAAAGACAAACAGGAAGAACGCACCTTCCAGCAGAGTGTTTTTCAAATATAACGCAATAACAAGGCCGCTAACGGTTTAAACCTAACCAATATACGAAATGAGTGTTTTCAGTTGTGTAAATCTCTGACTCAATCTGAATAACGTTACTATTATCTGTTCTTCGAGAACAGATAATAATAATAATAATAATAATAATAATAATAATAATAATAATAATAATAATAATAATAATAAATTATTATCAGATTCATTTTTATTCATATTTATTATTGAAAATATCATTGCTGACTTTAATATTTGCAGTTGCACGCATCAAAGAGACATTAAGAGTGATAATATCCGGATGTAAGAATTTGCTATCTTCCCATGTCTAATGACACCGCTGAATCGTTTTGCCGTCCTTGAAGAGCTGGAGCGGGTGTCATGCGCATGTCGTGTTGTCGATTGAGGTCAGGACGGGAAAAAAAATGTAAGTATAAATGAAACACGATGTTTGCTGCATCTTTTTTTTTTTTTTTCGGAAATCGAACTCGTATTTTCCTTATTACTATCATTATTAAATGTGTGATCTGTTGCGAAGTAGGTCTGTTTTGCGAGTAACATATTGGAGGCTAGAAGTGGTTTGAAAAAGTTCCATGTTTGGTTTCTTGAGGAAGATGTAAAAAATAAATAAAAATACAACACACATTACAAATATATAAAGTTAATAAAAACAGAAAAAAAACTTGGCCTATTCACGGTACAAATGTTCTATAGGTTTACAAAAACTTTTGTAGGTGGAGCTACATAAACATAAAAAAAATAGTAGGAAAGAATATTACCTTCGTCTAAGATTGGCTGATTTATTCTGCCTGAATAAGGCCTAATAACTTTCTCCTATCATAAGCAGGATCTGATTCTATAGAAAGTGATGCTTCACGACACAACAGTCATGGAGGTATCCAAAATAAATATACATTTTTGCATAATATTTAAATTAAATATCATGTTAATTATAACTAAGATAAGTCGCTTGCATCTTATTCATTTATTTCTGTAAATTCTTGTCGATCCTAGAGTGGTTCATATCACTTTACTCCCAATGTTTTCTGGCACTCTGGATCTTTGGTGAAAATCAATCATAATAAATACTTTAGCATGGCAAGTCAAATCAAACAAAATTTATATTATTTACTAAAACAGCTTGAGTATAAGATTTCCATCAAAGATAATACGACCAAAACTAGAACGACGTAGCTGTGATTTTTGCATTTACATACGTGTTGACATCGATCGCAGCGAAATTTTATTGGAAAAGAAATCAGCTACTCTGGTTTTCTTCCAAGTTAACCTCGTTTTTGTAGTAAAATCATTTGTCGTCGCAGGTCTTCCGCTATGTTGTAGAGCATAAATGTCCGTTTGAGTTCAAGTAGTTTTTTGGTTGCATAATAATTTGTAGCTTTAGGGCTAAACCCATCTGCGTTATGTTCTTGTAGTTCATGATTATAAAAAAAAAAATGTAATGACATCCGGAATCACACCATTGGAGGAGTGATGATTACACGCCTACACACGTTTCATCAACTGTGCATTCTTCTTCTTCTTCCTCGAGACTTAAAAACAAAACAAAACAAAAAATGATTCTAACTAAAACTAGTTACGAACTATTAGAACACAGAATTACCAGTTAAACTCAACATTGTAAATAATACGTTCAGAGTAAGTTTTATTGATCCGTGTTTGGGGTATATATATTACTGGCTGGTGTAGTCAGGATATAGTCAGAATAAAAGTTCTCCTTAGAGAGGCTTGGTTGTGTTTTCTTGAAACTTCCTATACTGGTCAGATTTTTCTTTGTGCTGGCAAATACGCCCTTATGAAGCAGTTTATGTCGTAATCTTTCTTGTTGGATGGAAATCGCGTGTTATATGACATCAGACTACTCAATAGTACATACAGTTAACATAGACATAGCACAAAATACGAATTCAAACTCATACACATCATAATTTTAATAATGATAACAAAATAATGCCCCGGGCTGTGTGTGATAATTTCCAGTGATGACTCAACACACCGAGTAGAAGGTGAGAACTAATAAGCACCTTACCTTCCCAGCTGTCAAAACCGTCGAGAAAGAAAGACATTAATGTCCTTAAAAAAAAATAAAAATAAAAAAATAAAAAATAAAAAAATCATTTTGTTGATGACTATTAATCGAGGCAGTGACCAGCATCCTGATGAAGGTCACCGAGTTTTTATTAGAGAAAGATTTGATTCTGGCGAATAACAATAGAAAACTGCTCAAATAGCACAAAAAATGCTGTTGTTGTAAATTATGTCCAATTATACAACAGAAAGAAGAAAGCCGACGACTGGGAAATGGAGGATACAACATGTATTCATGTTGAGAGAGAGAGTCGTATGTATTTCATCATGTGTTCGCAACATGTAAAGTTGGTAACTCATCTTCCTCTTACAACAAAGTCATTCTACGAACCACTTTGACAACGCTAAAAATAAAAAAAAATAAAAGTCTGTATACTATCGCATGTTATGCCTCAGAATTAAGCCGTTTTTATTTCATGTCGTTAGAGTTCCACAGATATGAAAAATCACATATGGGAGAGATTCATTATAGAGAGAATGCCAGACACTGCCAACTAGACTCGGTTAACGATATGATATCAACGTTATTTAACCTCATACGTTGCCAGGTGAGATTCACGATATCGCATGTGATGTTTTTGGCACGAAATCTAACACTTCATATTTTGGTTCAACCATATAATTTCCGACCATCTCAAATCATATCATCTCGTGATTGACGTCCTCAAAATGAAAAATCAAGAGTTCCAAGAAATAGTTTTTCATCTCTTGATTATATTTATTTTCATTATTAACTTTTTTACGACACTCAAACTTAGCCACTGAAGCTGGGTATTTCAAAAATAACCATTAACTCACATTAATGATGGTATAATCGCTTTCTGTCATTTACCCAAACGTGGAAAATTACATCTAAAATTTTATATTATATATTGTATATTATCCATTCCTTAAATAAGGAATGGATAATATAAGATAATAAAAAATACTTACGAATTTTAATTACGAAAAATATTAGCGTTATTCATGTCAAGGATTGGAAACCAGATGTCGTTGGTAAGAGGGGAAAAAGAAGACGGAAACAGAATCACAGAAAGACATTTGCAAGTGAATTAATATGAGAGAAAAACTTACATATGTAAGGGTGGGGGGGGAGAAGAAAAGGCGATTAACGAACGTTTCCAAAGCAAAGGAACAGCACGTGAATAAGGAAAGATTAACAGACTACTGAAGAGATAAATAATTACTTAATTGACATGAATATTCTAATTATGATTAGCACAACGGAAACTAAGAATAAAATACTTAATACTAAAACTAAAAACAGCACGCACACACACACACCCTCTAACAAATTCCGAAAGAAAGAACACAAGCAAGGGATTAAGTTGCAGCGGAAACTTCTAAGTGTATATTCTGAAACATAATTAATTCTTGACGTGCTACGTTTTCAATCCTCGAATTCAAATTCGGAACACTGTAAGTATTTATTATTCACTGACGCCTGAAGAGTGGCGACGCATATGACCTGCCTTATTATCAGCAGTTAAGGTGGTTAAGACATGAATAAAGCAATATATGCATGCCATCAAGGAATTTAACCCCGGATGCCCCAGTAGAAGCAAGGAGTAGAACATTAACGGCTTTGTTATGGAGATACTGAAGGGAAACGTAATAGCCAAATGAGATCAAAGTTTATAAGAGATAAAATGTACTCTTGGAATACATCTTGAAAATACAAATCATTCCTGGAAATAACCTTTGCTTTTCAGTCGAAGACTGAAAGGGCTTCGACTTGTTGCGAAAAATATGCATTACAATCATCCATCTTTCTAACGTTTCCTTGGTCTTACAATCTGTGGATGAAACACGAAGTTTACTAGTAATATACTTTAGAAAAGTACGCTTCGACAAGAAAAGTTAAGGTGACAGAAACAGGTGGTTAATTTATATTAACCACCTGTTTATATATATATATATATATATATATATTTATATATATATTAAGGATACCAAATAATTTTATAACTTGTTTTTTTTTTAATTTTTTTACTCCTCCTTCTATATATATAAGATATTCTTACTATATAATCTGTAATTTTGACGTTCTTTTCTTAACCTACTTGCTTAATCCCATACGACGTTCATTAAGATATCTTATTTTTAGGGGTATCTTATAAACGAAAGCATAAATTATACCCTCTTACTTTATTCGAGAAATTTTTGTATGTGTGTGTAAATCTACTGAAATGTTCGCACAGTTTTTTTTTTTTTATTCTCCAGTGAATATAACTAATAACTAAAAACTAATAACTCTTTTTTTTTCTAGAAGTCAGTCTACAAAAATGTTTTCTATAAAATTTCATGCAACCATCAGATATTATTTTCTGCTGTTATTACACGTTCCAAATGTAATACTTTTTGTTTCTGTAAATGTTGAATGCAAAACTTTGTATTTCAGGTTGTAAATCACAACAGAAAAGTATGAAAGATATATACTAAGGTGTCAAGTCCAATCTATGCAACTATTTTCTAGTAATTTATGTTTATAAAGGTAGAAGAAAAAATCCCGAGAAAAAGGTCATATACTATTTGTTTTAAAAAAATTACTATTTAGAAGATAGGCATTATCCATCACGAGCTTCAAACTTCAATTTCAAAGACGGGTATGAGATCACACTACTTATTGGAGGTTTGCAGTGGCTTGAGAAAGTTCTGCGTTTGGTCTCTTAGAGCACGGTTTCAGGTTTACAATGCTTCTTGGGCGAGAGTCACGTTAAAAGAGGGGGAAAAAAAAAGAAGAAAGAAAGAATGACGCTTATGCTACAGAAGACGAAATTGAGCTGATTACACAGCTCACTGAGATTTCTTCTAAAGACTTTTGATGCTGATAGAATAGAATGTGTAGGTTATAGTGTGTTTAGGAGGGACAGAGAGAATAAAATGGGGGGGAGGAGTGTTATTGATGATAGCTGATGAACTGCAACCAAGGAGAATTGAAGTTGTATCGCAGGATAGTGAAAAGAGCTCACTTGAGGCTATTTGGTGTGAGATTGAGACTGGCAGAACAAAATATACAGTTGGGTGCTGCTATAGACCAGGTGATGGAATAGATGGTGGAGATAGTATGCATAAACAAATTGATGAAATGAGTGGAAGGAGGGTAATTATTATGGGGGATATTAATTATGGTAACACTGATTGGAAGAAGGAGAGGACACATGTGAGGAAGGAAATGGATTTTATTCAATTATTAAGGGATAACTATCTGAGACAGCATGTAATTGAAAATACTAGGGGTGTGAGAGCGCTTGACCTGGTAATAGCATCTCAGAATTAGACTGTAATGAATATGACCATGTTGCCACCTATTGGTGAGAGTGATCATAAGGTCTTGACCTGGGAGGTGGCTAAAGATGTGGAATTTTCGATTAAGACAGGGTGTATGTGGAATTACCGTGCTAACAAGTATGACAAGCTTAGGAGATTGCTTGGATCAGTGCCATGGCATGTACAACTGCAAGGGATGTACGTCGATAGAGCATGGGAAGTGGTCAAGGAGCATTTACAGGAGGTAATGGCTGATTGTATACTTAGGGTCCGAATAGTAAAACAAGTAGGGGTTAAATGGATGAATAACACCATTACGCTTGAGCTGCAAAAAAAGAAACAACTGTGGAGGGAATTTAAAGAAAGGGGTGACCTGCAGGCACACGAACGGTATAAAGTGCAGGCCAGAAGGGTAACGAGTGTGGTAAAAAAAGCAAAAGCAGATTATGAAAGGAAACTAGCTATGCAAGCAAAAGAGAATCCCAAACAGTTCTTTCAATATGCTACAAACAAGAAAAACACTGTACATGGCAAAATGATTTTAAGGAATGACGATGGTAAGGAGGTCACTGAATCAGTCGATATAGTAGAGTTACTGAGCGCACGCAAAAGTATACCATCCAGGTAGTGACATTGAAGAAATGAAGGAACCATTAGTTTATACGGGAATAGTGATGAATGAAGTGGAGGTGAATAGTCTATTACAGAATCTTAATATGAATATATCTGTGGGATTGGATGGTATACCGGCACGGGTCTTACGTGAAGCGGCTAAGAAATTATCAGTGCCCTTGACCATGTTGTTTAATCTGAGTCTCGGGTCTGGTTTAGTCCCGAAGGTGTAGAAAGAGGGGAAAATAGTTTCACTGCATAAAGGAGGACCCAGACTACGGTTGCAAATTACCGACCGATCAGCATATCAGAAGTCGTTGTCAAGGTCTTGGAGAAAGTAGTCAAGGGAAAAATACAGGAATGGATTGATGAAAATGAGATACTGTACAGGGGACTGCATGGCTTTGTGAAGGGTAGATCATGCTTCAGTAATTTGCTCAAGTTTTATAACAAGGTGACGGCTGAACTGGATAAGGGTAACGGGCTTGCAGTGATACTGCTGGACCTGGCTAAGGTATTTGACAGGATACCACATGGAATTCTAATCCGTAAGCTACAACATATGGGAATGGATATAGGGTTGGTGAGATGGATAGGTGGGTTGTTGATGGAGAGATATCAAAAAGTAGTTTATTCAGGAGTAGAGTCCAAAAGACGGCCTGTGACTAGTGGTGTGCCGCAGGGTTCTGTTCTTGGACCACTGCTGTTTAATCTGTTCATTAACGATATAGGGAAGGATCTAAGTGGAACAGTTCATTTGTTCGCTGATGATGATGCAAAGTTGGGTAGGGCGATAGTGAATGCAGAAGATGTCAAAATCTTGCAGGATGACTTGGATAGATTGGAGTTCTGGGCTAAGGAGAATGGATGTCAATTTAATGTGACAAAATGTAAGGTTATGCATTTTGGGGTGAAAAGATTAGCAGCAATATACCACATTGGTGGAACTGTACTCCAGGAGATTGATGAGGCCAGGGACTTGGGAGTGTTGGTGGATAGGGAGATGAAGTTTAGGGGGCACATTTCAAAAGTAGCTAAATCAGCTCATCAACTCACTTGGTTGTTGAAAAATACCTTGACGAGCAGAGACAAGCAAGTTATTGTACCTCAGTACCGAGCCTTGATAAGACCTCATCTTGACTACTGTGCACAGATTTGGTCACCTCGGTTCCTTCTTGATTGGGAGGAGGTAGAGAGGATCCAGAGGCGAGTGACTAAGATGATAACAGGTCTATCGAATGAACCATATGAGAACAGGTTGAAGATTTGTGGGTTGCAGAAACTAGTTGATAGGCGGAGGAGGGGAGATATGATTGAGACATTCAAATTGCTAAAGGGATTCTATAGGATTAATTCAGGTGATATTTTTGAGATCAGGACTGGTGGTGGGAGAACTAGGGGACACCTATGGAAGCTGGGCAAGAGTGTGGTTAGCAGGGGGGTGTTAGAGCTGGGTTCTTTACTTTTAGAATGGTAAATGAGTGGAATAAGCTGCCAGAGTCTGTTGTGGGTGCTATGACGGTGAGCGAGTTCAAGGCAAGGTATGATAGATACTGTGAGAATGTCGTATAGTTGGGTGGACATGATGTTTAGGGCCTCCCTCGATGAGTCTAAGGACTCCCTGGAGTCGCCCGAAATAATAATAATAATAATAATAATAATAATAACCTTAACTCTCTCCACGTATTAAGAAATCTTTCATAATCATCTACAAATCCACGTAATGCTGATTTAGGATGTTGAGGAGCTCAGTAACATTAAATCTGATCTTCACGGAAAATACGTCAGCATTATATCCATAGCTTTCTGCCGAACCCCGTGTTACACAAACCAATTTGTTTGTGTAAAGAGGATAAATCCTATCCTCTTCTAAAATAAGAACGGGCTCAGTTACAAACAATTTAATAAAGTTTCTCTTATCATAGACGAAATATAACTCAGGTCTCTTTCCCAAACAAATGATCTGGAAGATGTTCGAACCATGGAGATGTTCGAAAACCCAGATATTAATATTTATTTGAAACTTGAAATTAAGATACAAAATTACAATAATTTCACATATTACAAACTTAATATCTTAAGATTTGCATTCGTATATACGTATCAGGATTTTCTCTAAGTAATATTTAGACGAAAGTCGCAAGGTTACAGTCAACGCACTACAAGTCTAGTCTATCATTCTTGATGACATTTTACTATGGTAGGAATTTGCGAGACAAGTCTAGATGGGAATGAAAGAATAGTATCTTAATTACATGTTGTACTCCATTCCTACTGGCCTGGTTGACCGAGTGGTTAGCGTATCCGCTGTCCAGCCAAGAAGTTGCGGCAATCGAATTTTGTGGAAAGGGTATCTGCGACCCTATCACTTCTTCTAGCAGACGGCTTCACCCCAAAAACCCATACGGCGTCAAAATGACATCATATGTGAATGGCTAACTAATCCATTTCTTTCGAAGCCTCAACCAATTCATAAAGTTCTTTAAGGTGAGACATCTTTTTGCTACTGGTATACGGACAACATATGATTTCTACATTAATTCAACCTTAGTATCTTTCTGGGTCTGGTCCTCTACTGATGAGACCTCAGTTAAAGATCGAAACCTTTAACTGAGGTCTCCTCTGTCTGGGTATTGGCCCTTTCCATAATGCAACGCATTATGGATACTGAGGCAATTGATGTGAAGTCAACAGCCTCTATATACAAGTAGCCTAGTTGTGAAGATACTTCAGGCACTGGCTTTGCATACATTTGGGCAAAGGGTTAAACAAGAATATAATTTGTTGACAATTATAATAAATAACCCTGTTAAGGCGAGGGTATCATCTTATGTCAATTATGATATTTTCCATCTGAGTTTGACAATCTTTATGCATGGTTATTCCACAAAGGAAATACGAATACTTCAACTTCCTCATCGCCGCAGTTGAGTTCATTTTCCAACTCAGCATGGATAAACAAAGCGTGACCAGACTACAATAGATAACTACTGCCATCTGGTGGTCCTAATCATAATTAGTATCATTCTGAGTTATAGGATTAAAAATCGATGTTTCTTCTGGAGATTAAAAAAAAAAAAAAAAACCCTACTTACACGCATTACAGATTGACTAATCCAGAAAACCAGAAAATTTATGTTTGATCGCAGTCACCGACAAAAATCCCTTTGTCGGTGACTGCGATCAAACCTATAAGTTTTTTTTTTAATTTTTTTTATTCCGATATAACTATGGACGTTGCAAAGAGGCTATGCAAGAACTCTATGTTTATACTGTATTAATAATTAGTAAAAAAAAAAAACACGTTTTGAATGTTTATTAATAATCTAAAGCACTTATGTTAAAAGAAAAATAATGTATTCATGAACAGTTTCTTCACAGTTTATGTATGAAGTCACGCGAACAGAATTTTTTCAGCCTTGTATATGTGATAGACTAAGGTTTCTTTTATTTATCCTTATATATTTTTCTAAATCTATCTCCATATATCCCTATATATTTATAGATAGCATAATTTCATTTTTTTTAAAAAAATCACTGTGAATATGAATAATACTGATAAAGATAAATAATCTCATGGTATATTTCTAGTTATCTAGAAGTAATTTATGTAGGACGCGTAGAAACTATTTTTGCTAAAAAAATGAAGTGAAATAAATATTTTCTTACCGAAGTATCAGAACGTTCCTGGTGTGTTTTTTCAAAACATCTTAAAGAGAATAAGTTTTTTTGTTTTTTTTTGATCTAGGTTGAACAGTAAACAAGTAACATTACGAAGAACAAAAAGCCAAAATATTGAGCTTTCCCAAATTTCAAAACAAGATTTTTCGTCATCACGTGTTACTTATATCAATGGAACTGTCGACAAATAAAAACAAATTTGTGATACAAATACACCACCGCTTTAGTGTATACTGAAGCATTAGAATTCTGTTGTTGTTTTTTTAAATTATTTTTATTTATTCATTAACTTTTCATTAAAAATGAAGAGGGAATGAATAAACGCTCGTGTAGTACTCTGCGTTCACTGTTTATCTGTAAATAATCCGCATATTTATAGTAATTTGGGTTTCTAGCTATGTAAAATTTCTTTTAGTTCACTTTAATAATAATAATAATAATAATAATAATAATAATAATAATAATAATAATAATAATAAACTATACAATAAATATAGTTTAAAACATGCATTACTAATAAATTATTATCAAAATACTTTTTTTTCTCCCCAGTAGAAGCGGAGTTCTATAATAGAAACAGGATATCATGTGCCTAGAAATAAATAAATAAATAAATAATAATAATAAATATTTAATAGGTCGAATGTTTATCGCTTGGTGTGTGAAAATTCTTATTGGCGGCTTGAAGAAGCTTGAAAGTTTTATGTTAGGTCTGACGAGCAGTGTTTCTGGATTATTATTATTATTATATCTGGACCTTAAGAAAATTTCGGGATAGTGAGATAGAATGAAATAGCTTGTGTTGAAATAGGCTGTTTGTAACCGATATGAATTTTCGGAACAGCATGTGAAGGTAAAATTAGATTAAAAAAAAAAATCGTTGATATATTATCAATGGTCCATTGATGAGAGACGCGAAAAAATCGTGTTTTCATTTTTAATATTTATTTCATAATATCGTCCTAAGACTCTGAAGACGATATATTTCTAAGGTTGCCATATTTTCCTGAATTCACTATCCCGGATGTTTAACTCACAGCACTTCTTGTCTGGTCCGGAAGGCTGAAATCTGAAATTTTATACTTCCAAAAGATTTTGGGATTTCGTTCAAGCCACCTTGCATTCTAAGAAAGCGAAACTAAATATAGAAACGAACACTTTTACTAGTCTTGGAAGAAAATTTCGTCTACCTACGATGATACGATTGTTCAACAGTTTCAGGATTTATCATCAACTTCAAAAAAAGCGCTTCTGTAGCATAGTTGGAAGAACAAACATTGTGCCCTTCGCTTGGAAAAGATCTGAGGTCGATTCTGATCATGAGGAAAGGAATCTTTATATGGGGCTTTTTCAGTCAATGGTAAGTTAGTCGATTTCATAAGAAGGTTGCAAGGCTTTTTCTCTCGGAACCTCAGGTTTTTCATTCCTCATACAGACAAATCGGTCAACTGTATACACGCACTTTTAAAGACACAAAATATTATTGTTCCTAATGATGGGCGGTAGATAGCGTTGTGTAATGGAATGGTGTGCTATCCCAAGATGAGTCCAAGGACTCCTTGGAGGTGTCACGTAATAATGGTAAATAAGCGTAATGCAATGTTGCTCTTACATCTAATCTTGCTAAACTTCAGATTCATAATTGCAACTACATTTTTTTTTTACAAGCCATAGGTTTTTATTTTTTTTTAGTCAAAGCTTGCTTGACCGGAATGACAATTAGTATAAGCTCAGTTTCGTAAGTCTATCATGGGCTTATTAAAGTAAAAAAAAAAAAAAAAAACAGCTTCGTCAAGTACTACAGGGCTAATTTCTAAAGAATACAACACACAACCTGTACCAACACTTTTGCTAGCCCACGCCTCCATAGCACAATTGGAAGAACAACGAGACATTGCACCCTACGATTGGAAAATCTGAGTTAGATTCTCATTGTGACGAGAGGAATCTTTATATGGCCTTTTTCAACTGAAGGCAAGTTATTATCCGATTTCATAAGGAGGTAACATGATTTTTCTTCGGAGACTGGATTTTCATCCCCACGTACAGGCAAATCGGGCATGAGAATACACGCAATTTGCAGACAAAAATACTATCGTTGGTGGTGGTCGGTAGATGGCGCTGTGTGGTGATGGTAGTAATGTCGTTGTGCGTAGTTGGAGAATAATAGTAGCAGAAGAGACGATGAGATGTTTGTAGTGAAGTAGAGCCACATGTCCTCCCGCTATGAGTAAGGTCTTTGAGGTGTCGTGTAATAATATAATAATAATAATAAACAGCTGACTGAGCCATTGTATAATCTGTAATGATTAAGTGTGAAGTTGCATTCAAGCAATGTTTGCTTTATATGAAGGCAATATTTATCACAATAAAGTGTAAGGACGCAATACAGGCTTTTTTCAGCTAAAAATGCAGTAGCCGGTCTCATTCGGCGCAGCAGCAACGTGGCAATTTACAGCAATATAAACGAGCATTTTGTTTCGTTACAATTATGATTGGTAACTGGGTGTATTTTTCGGCCGGTTATGCTTGTTTTGCGGGCAGGAAAAGTGCCGTCTCCTTGAATTTATTAGTATTATTGTTGTTGCTGCTATTATTATTATTACGTGATACCTCCAATGAGTAGATTTAAAGATTCATCGCGGGAGGGCACTTCACGCCATAAACCCATTTGGTACACTACTATCTACCGTCCACTAATAGTATTTTTGTCAATAGAAAGGGGGGATGGTAAATCCCGTTTTATTTTATAGCCGGGTACGAAACTCGGATCGAAATCCATAGAGTTTCATGCCGAAAAAAAAACTATCGGCGGGTCCAAGTGTAAATGATCACTTGGGTAGTACAACACCAGGGCAACTCCATGCAAAGGTGGAGCAAGCTCCGTCACTAACTTTAATATTCTCTCATAATGTAAAACCCACTCCTAAGAGATGTATATATATATATATTGTTTTACATTATGAGAAGAGGTCACTAGCCAGACCGGTTTCAGCCTTTCGGTTTAGTATTTTTGTCTGTTAACTGCGTGTGTTCTCTGTCCGATTTGCCTGTATGCGGGATGAAAAATCCTAGTTTCCGGGAGAAAACCCTTCTGTCTTCGTATAAAATTAGTTAACTTCCTTCGAATGAAAAAATTCATATCAATATTCGTCATAAATCAAACATGTCTTTCAACTGCGCTACGGAGGGATAACCATGAGACCAGCTAACTCTCTTCAGTCGAAACAATTTATTCCTCGCTCCTACACAGATTCGATCCAAGGACTTTCCAATCAAAAAGCGAAAATGTTGCATGGAATTTCTTCCAGAACGATGCCCTTAATGCGAGAAATGTTGTCTTTTGTCTCGCTTAATGAAGGCTAGCCCGCCAGATGTCGATCTTCAATGCTACCACTGCCCACTTTAAGTTAATTGCATCAGAAACACACCTGCTTCTTTGACATCATGTTTTCACCATACACAGCAATCAGTTCAAGTGAATGTCACTTGGTGAAGCACCTTTTTACTTGCAAAAAACGGATGACTTCACGGACACTTGATTTGGACTACACTTGCCCCGTAGTCCATCAACTGGAATTGGCTGAGTCAACAATAGCACTACACTGCAATGGCTTCTTTTTGAACGTTATTAAGGGTCTATCTGTCACCGCGTTTTATCTCATTCTCTTTGACCATTAAGAAAATAAAAATGTTGCCCTTACTTTTCTGAAACCTCTCGTATATAAACTATCTTAATATATTGTATATACTGTATATATATATAGCTATTAGGACATCTACTACTTTCATTTTAAAATTAAACTAATGCTCTTATATTTCTTTTGTCACACTCGGCCTATAATGAAATTCAAACGGGGGGGGGGGATATATTCGTAGAGTAGACTGTGTATCATCTCATTAAAAATAAAACATAACATTATATAAGTGAATCAAGTCTGATAAGGCAGGAGGATGGCTATAATTTAAAAGCAGTTACTTTACTGGCATTCTTTTTTGTTAGTGTCTTTATTTGCTGCTTCCAGTATTATAGTACTTCTCCAATTTTAGATTAAAAAAAAAAAAAAAAGAACGAAAGAAAGGATAAGTAACTGCGTTTAAACTGTAGCGAACTTCCTGTTTCTCTCTCTTTTTTTTACGCAGGAGATTTTTTTATGATATACGATTTCTTTTTTTTCGATGAAATAGGAAAAAGAGTTGAACTCTTTCCTACATGTTTGAACTGGTTGAAATCAAGTTGAAGGATGCGACCAGTAGAGGCGTGTATGGAGGAAGCCATCCATACAACCCATCTCTTTAGTGCGAATGGGCTGTATTTCTCAGTGAACTTCAACCAAAGGCAAGCGCTACTATATACTAAATTTGGTCCATATGACTTAAACTATGGATACCTGTTACGATTCATGATAACCCACCTTCATTTTTGGCCGACTGGAGAATTTTTCACAGGATCAGTTATGTAAGAAACAATCCATATTTCACACTTGGGTGAAAAATGTCTGTGGAAGAAGCAATCATCGTTACAATCCTTCCCCTTCGTGTCAGCTCGATCGAGCTGAATTTTTCAGAGGAGCTTAAGGAATGCCAGCAACAGAAGTTCGCTATTTTCAAAGTACTCTGTTTTCACTGACTGGATTTAAAAAATCAAAATTGCAAGCTTGGTCCTGTGATTACTTTATAATAAAAATGGGGATCATCTTAGAACCGGGAGTACAAGTACTCTTGATAATGTCGACGGAGCGTGGAAATTACAGTTTAGAAAGAAATGTTATCTCAGAATGTCGTATCATTGACGACGTTGGTTTGTAGGTGACACCAGTAAAAGAGTCCACCACAGAAATCATCTGGGCAACATCATCAGCCAATGGAAATGTGGAAATGCAGCCTCGAAGTCCACAGGAATGTAAGGACTAAACGGATGGATTATTGGAAGATTAGAACACAAATGTTGGCAGACTGATGCGGAAACGATCAATCAAAACTTCAAAGAATCTATGGGGATTTAGGAGGATACTTCGAAAAGAGCTGCAGCCTTTCTATGGAAGAGCAGCTGGGCATAAGCTAACCACGAATCATGGCAATCAATCATCGTGATTTGCCTGTTAGGCGTTGGAATTCTGTAATGCAATACATTACGCTTTTCTAATCAATGGTCGACCGCGGGCATGATGGATGTCTGGGTAACGCATTATATCTGAGTGCATCATACCGAACTGGTATGATACACTCGCCCACCAAACCGAAGTGGACGAGGCGCAATGGTCTTGAGCTGAACCTTTGGATTTTTCTAATGCTTTGCTTCCTATAATGAAGTTTTATCAAACAGACTGATGTCTCTTTCAATACCACAACCATATCATATTGCTGGCGCTACTGAGACACGGTTTTAGGAAACTGGTGCGTGGAAAAACTTGAGTGACTCGCACAGAGTCCTGATCTGAACCGAACAGAAGACTACAGAAAGGTCTTCTGTTCGTTTCCTGTGAAACGTCGCTGTGCGTCCATCAATGTACATCGATTATGTTGAAGGAAGAATAGTCCAATAATGGAATTGTATTATCACAGACTCTAGAATATGCTTATAAGGGTGGAACGTGATCAAGGCGAAAGGATGTCGGTGTTATTTAGAGTCATGGACGAAGTAATTAAGGCTATGATACGAGTATATTATGTCTGTAAATGTGTTCGTCTGGCCTATTTGCCCGTTTAATGTGATGGAAAATTTAAGTTTCGGAGAAGAAAATCCTGTCAAGTTGGTATAAGATCGGTTAACTCATCTTCAGCTGAAAAGCGATTATAAAAAACATCCTAGACGATTCGACCAGGTTTTTCCAACCACATGCTGTTTGAGGTATGCGTCATTTGTTTCTCTGAAATATAGTGTTGTTCGAACTCATTTCAATACATATGCATATTGGAAAGGCACTACTTTTTTTTTATGACTCTCAGGAGACTATAATTTTTTTTTTCTCTCTCTCTCTCTCTCTTGGAAATGCAGATCCGGATTCAAGACCTCTTGTGAAGTTTGCTGTCTAAAACAATAATTATAGCTAAAAAAAACTACCCATTGTTTGCCTTAAGAATACGCCTTCAATGTTATGATCACGAAGGTGTTTGATGCATGTGAAAGTTTGGTACTTATCTGGAGAACAGAAAAAATAAATTTAGTAGCTCTCTTATTATTTTTTATTAGTTATTCTGACTCTGATTTTAGTTTTCAGAGAGAGAGAGAGAGAGAGAGACTACGTAATTATCTTAAATAATCACATCACATGCTAACGTACGAGCTTCGCCACTCACAACAAAGCAGGTTAATATGATGTTTAATGACAGCAGTCAAAAGCTTAGTACCTGAAAGAAGGACGCCCAGATTGTGTGTTACGGTGGTGTTTCCGGTTCTGTCTCGTGAACCATACCCCCTACATAACTCCAGAATGAGTGGACAGTTTCAGTCCAAGTCAATAACCTTATTTCTTCAAATTATGCGACTCTAATATTAAGAACAACCAGCGAACAGTATTTGGACAATTAGTTCACATATTTTGAATAAGATAATCAAATTCAACATAAATTTCGAAAACTTACTGACCAAACTCAAGGACAGCCTATAAAGGAAGAGCGTTTTTTTTTGGGAGGGGGGGAGGATTTCATCACTGTAAATGTGCGCTCATTTCCTCATAATGCAGAAGTCTTTAAACTTTAAACTTAAAAAAAAAAGTCTTTAAACCTCTTTTCTTAACAGTTACATTGAGTGATGAAATTCACTCACCTCAACATATTCAAAAACATCAAAGCCCAAGGCGGAATTCTAATCCAAGGATGTTGGTTGAAGAGCGCATGCGCTAACCACTCGGTCAATCAGCCGGCAAAAGTGGGTTTAAACTATTTTAAAAATGTCAATTATAAAATTGTTATAATCTATTATAACAATATATCTTTATTATACAATTTAGGATAACGTTTTTATTTTTATTTTTCTTGCATACGGAATTTTGTTTAAAAAAGTTCAAGGAAAAGATTTTAAGTAATTTATTTGCGCTCATACTTCATTATATATAATTTCTTTCGCTTTAAAATATAAAAAATATTATATATATAAAAATATTATATATATAAAAATATTATATATATATATATATATATATATATATAATATAAATGTGTTTTGCTAATAAAATAGAATCCACCAGCTTGTAACTTTAAGAGATCTCAGCAAAAAAACTACCCTCATACAGTTAATAATACAATAAGACGATTTCCAACTCAATAACTGAAAACTGCACTTATTCAAAAACAGGTCGGACAGGTTCCGCGTGTTTAGCATACAAAAGCACTTCTATGTGATTTAAATCCATTTTATTTATTTCAAATTATAAAGTGTGAAGGTTAAGGTTTTGTGGTGGGTGGTGTGATTATGACTTCACCCTTAAAATTAACATCCATAGAGCCAGAAATCAAGAGATGAATACCACTTCAACAGAACAGAACAGTATAATTAAATGCGACTCATTCCACCCTTCATATTCTAAGTACTGTATATACTCCCCCAACCTCTCTCTCTCTCTCTCTCTCTCTCTAGAAAATATCATCACGCCATTTCAATCTGTTTCATGAGCACAACTTAATCAGTTCAATTGATCAACTCTCAATTTCTTTGAGGAATTTCCTTTGCAATGGTTCCCGTTGAATACCGATTTATGACAAAATCTGATGGAAGATCGATATCGTGTGAGGACGATATGAATCCTCTACTCCCAAGAAGATCGCACTTTCTGAAAAAGATACTTCCTCTCAATGACAAATGATGAAATCATTGTATCGTTTGGGAGGAGTGGAGAGAGGAGAACAAAATTACAATAACTCATCTATGTATAGAATTTTCTCTTCAAAAAAGAATGGAGTTCGTGATAAAAAGTGATATATATATATATATATATATATGTATATACACGAAGGGGGGGGATGAAAAGTTCTACTAAATACCTAGAACAAAAATAGACCGATTTGTGCAACAAGTGAAAGACTTTTTCTCAGAGGATTGCAAATGATGCAGCAGCGTTGTAACAAGCGTATAACACCTCGCGGGGAATATGGAGAAGAATGTGTAAGTTACGTGGTTCTACCTTCATTCCTTCTTGGTGATTATCGCAACTTTTCAGCACATCCTCGTATATACCACGTTCGTTTGATATCCAGGTAAGAATTACCTGGATATCAAACGAACGTGGTGTATACGAGGGAAGATAAAGACTGGACATTAGGTAAACGTGGTATATACGAGGGAACATAAAGACTGGACAGAAGCCTCGGTCGGTTCTCTGCATTCCTTAAAAGGCTATGTGCAGGTCTTTTTCCTGATATCCGCCTTTGACCCTTAAGCAACCCCCTTGTCATGTAGTACTATCAATGTAGCCTGTAAATCTCTTGAGGATGCTGTCAGGAAATTTCTTTTAAGGATCGTATTTTTTTAACCCCATATTTTTGACTTTCTTTCATATTTCTGAAAACAGTCCTCGATCGATTCTATTCCGTTGGGGGGGGGGTATAGAAAACGTTTCTACGATTTCATCAAACATCGTGGATGTTTGATGTTCCGAGTATGGGCAAAGGGGAACGATGGTCTTGGTATGACCGCTAGAGGAAAAAAAAAATCAAACTGAATTAGCGATTATGCAAGTCATTCTCCGCCCCTCCTCTCTCAAACGAGTCTCCTGAGAATAGTTCATTTAAAATCTTTTTAGCATTCCAATATTAATGCCAAGATACCATGTCATGCTAGTAAAATGTCTGGATTGTAAGAATTAAAGGCGAGAAGTAAAATAAATAAATAAATATTATTATTAATAAAAAAATAATAAAAAAATCGCTGCATAGCAGAACATCCGGATGACGAACTTGTTCTTTAAATTTTTAAGCATACCGGAGCATTGGTGCTATTAGGCTATTTACACCCTCTGTCCAAAAAGAAACCAAACTTTTCAAAAATAGAATAAACTAGTGGTGCCACCTGTTGCATCTTTTTGTTGTCGAAAGCGGCAACCTTCAATAGTGTTTTGTCAACTGTTTATGACATTTGTTTCATTAGAAGCCGAGTTATAGTGCCAAGAGTGACAGTGTATTTTGACGAATGGTCAGTCCTCACGATATTCATGCCGTACGCGACGAATTCTCGCTATCAGTCGCTTCAAAACTTCGAGATAAAACTCATGAGAATAGTTCATTTAAAATCTTTTTAGCATTCCAATATTAATGCCAAGATACCATGTCATGCTAGTAAAATGTCTGGATTGTAAGAATTAAAGGCGAGAAGTAAAATAAATAAATAAATATTATTATTAATAAAAAAATAATAAAAAAATCGCTGCATAGCAGAACATCCGGATGACGAACTTGTTCTTTAAATTTTTAAGCATACCGGAGCATTGGTGCTATTAGGCTATTTACACCCTCTGTCCAAAAAGAAACCAAACTTTTCAAAAATAGAATAAACTAGTGGTGCCACCTGTTGCATCTTTTTGTTGTCGAAAGCGGCAACCTTCAATAGTGTTTTGTCAACTGTTTATGACATTTGTTTCATTAGAAGCCGAGTTATAGTGCCAAGAGTGACAGTGTATTTTGACGAATGGTCAGTCCTCACGATATTCATGCCGTACGCGACGAATTCTCGCTATCAGTCGCTTCAAAACTTCGAGATAAAACTCATGAGAATAGTTCATTTAAAATCTTTTTAGCATTCCAATATTAATGCCAAGATACCATGTCATGCTAGTAAAATGTCTGGATTGTAAGAATTAAAGGCGAGAAGTAAAATAAATAAATAAATATTATTATTAATAAAAAAATAATAAAAAAATCGCTGCATAGCAGAACATCCGGATGACGAACTTGTTCTTTAAATTTTTAAGCATACCGGAGCATTGGTGCTATTAGGCTATTTACACCCTCTGTCCAAAAAGAAACCAAACTTTTCAAAAATAGAATAAACTAGTGGTGCCACCTGTTGCATCTTTTTGTTGTCGAAAGCGGCAACCTTCAATAGTGTTTTGTCAACTGTTTATGACATTTGTTTCATTAGAAGCCGAGTTATAGTGCCAAGAGTGACAGTGTATTTTGACGAATGGTCAGTCCTCACGATATTCATGCCGTACGCGACGAATTCTCGCTATCAGTCGCTTCAAAACTTCGAGATAAAACTCACCATTGACCGTTTGGCTAGGCGGAACGAATTCTTTGTGGATAATGCTCTTGGAATCGTAGAAACAAATCCGCATTGTCTTTACTTTTGACTTCTCCAAGCCACTTTTTTTCGAATGCCCCTCTTCTGGTGGTCTCCACTCAGCACTCTGGCGCTTTGTTTCGGGCTCATACTCAACGTTTCGTCACCAGTAACGATCGTTTCAAGGAAAGTTTGAGTCCTTATGAGCGGTTTTAATGAGGTCCTTGCAGTGTTCAATTCTATACATTTTTTGGTCGTCGGTCAACTTGTGGGGAACAAATCGCGAATTCAATTTACGAAGCCCAAACTCTCGGTCAAAATGTTGTGCACAGTTGATTTTGGAATCCCCAGTTCATCTTCACTCAATCTCACGGACGATTTCTGGTTTTCTTTGATGAAATCGCGCACTTTTTGGATGTTAACTTCGCTCAGTCCAGTTTTTGGACGGCCCGGCTTTTCGTCGTCCTCAAGCGTCTCACGACCACTTTGAAATCGCTTAAACCACTCGTAAACTCGAGTACGGGATAAGCATTCATCACCGTATGCTGTTTGAAGCATTTGGTGCGTTTCGGTAAAACTTTTATCAAGTTTAACAGAAAAGTCAATCGCAGCTCTGTTTGAAACTCATTTTCCGACCGTTCGTCAAAACACACTCACTCTTGGCACTATAACTCGGCTTCTAATGAAACAAATGTTATAAACAGTTGACATAACACTAATGAAGGTTGCTGCCTTCGACAACTAAAAGATACAATAGATGGCGCCACTAGTTTCTTCTATTTTCGAAAAGTTCGGTTTCAATTTGGACAGAGGGTGTATAACACGAAGTTGACCGATATTTCATAAATTAACAATAAAACATACCCAAACAGGAATTTTCGCTAAATGACAAAACTATGCACATTAAATATTAACAGGAAAAATATGCATTTCGGGATGCAATTTTTAAAACGTCGGTTCTTTAATTAATTAGCGTTGCGATGGCAACTAATCTCATTTATTTTTTTATTTTTTGAATTATCAAAATTACTTACCGATTTAATTTGTTCAAATTAAATGAAATTTTCAATGAATACAGTATTCAAATAGGATCATTTCTGAAATATTATTAGTTTCTCCGAGTTTTTGGGCATAAACATAGAACAAAGTTCTTCTCATAGTTCTCATAGGAGACTACAGAAAACTTTGAGGTGGAAGGTCCAACGATGAAAATATTTACATTTCTACAATGCTTCCAAATGTGCAGATAATTGATCTCAGTTCCAATGGATAATTCAATTTCTGCTACAATTCTTTGTTGTGTTATTCCTACTAGCGAAAAGTTGTAAACCTACAGTACATTATTAGTACTATAAATAAGATAAAAAAATTGTCCCTTGATAATGACTTGTTAATGATTTCTGGGTGTTCGCCCGTCCAAAAGAGAGAGAGAGAGTTACTGGCGTATCGTTTACTGAGAGAAAAAAGTAAGTCGGTATGCAGAAATTTCAAGTAAAATTATTTTTAAACTTTGACACTGTATGGAGGTACATCGAAATTTATGATCTTTGGGGTAGCAATGCACAAACTATATATGAGTTGCTAAAGAACTTTTATTCGAAGTTGCAAAAGTATTTATAGAAACTGTAAAAAAGAAGTATAGCCATAGAGGAAAACTTCACGTTTGGTAGCATGCGCGCGCGCGCGCACACGCACACACATGTATACAGGAACAAGATATCGCAAACCTGTGCGAGAATAAAGCAAGATCGTTTTTCACAGATGAAAATTTGAAGGCCATAATGCGGGGGTGCCAGCTTTATGCTCGCGCGAAATATTAAGCAACTCTTAGCGAAACGCATCTTATATATCCCACCCAACTTCTGAGTATGAGTGGGAGTAGTTTCGAATTTTAATATATTTGGGAGATGCACATAGTTATGGCTCCAAGTTTGTTTTTTCCTTTAATATCTTTCTCAATAAAAATGTGGGCTATCGGGTGGTTAAGCAGAAACGACTTTGCTTGTATAGAGGAAAAACTGAAATAAAAATTGCTGATAACGAGATTTTTTTTTTCTTAGCTAGTGAAATGAAAATGAAATGAAGTGAAATGTTTTGATACCATTGACTTAAAACTGAATGAAAAAAAAAATATAATTTGAGTATCGTGCACAGGTCATGGAAAACAAGATGAAACAGTGACTAAAACTTTCCACATATACTCCTGTTTTTCTTAGTTTGAAGTTAGAAATACTGAGATGAGGCCAGTGTATTAAGTCTGTTAATTGTGTGTTTTCTGTCCAGCAATTTCTTTGTATTTACGGATCTGACGGATTCTGTGTACTTCACGAGTCTCGGGATTTTTGACTACCACCACAGGGCTACATTACTCTTTTATTTCGTTCTTTCTCACTTCTATTCCTCGGAACGACACTGTTTCAAGGTTCTGATTGTAAATCCGACGACTAACCAATTACAATTTGTGCCAACACGTTCCTTGCAAACTACAGTGATGTTATAACCGTATTTGGATATCCTGCTCTCATGAAAATATAGTAATCTGTTAGCCAAGTGGTGATTGATTTCTAAGGACTGTATCGTCATGTTTCACAGCTTATTATGACTTATCCACCAGATTTCATCTGTGATTCGAGGTTGTTTCATAAAAGAAATGAAAATTATTGCCTGTCATTACAATAACTAATCAAGTTTTTAGAAATGTACATTTTAAGAATTTTTAATTATATTTGATAATATTAAGACGATTGAAGTTATTCTCGACCATTTACTTAACACTGCTATAACATAAAATAAAATCCGTAGATGCCAAGATGGCGACAGTTCAGTAGAAAAATCTAGTATATTTTATGCTATTCAATTTTTAGTCCTCTTCATTACTCCCGTGCTTTTCACGAAGTCCATGAAAGTCTCGATTTGGGCATTCTGCAGTCCACTGCATACAGGTTGATTTTTTAAAAAAGTTTGGAATCTTAGTGTATAAGTTACACATCATTCAGATATCACTGAAGCTGACAGAAGCCCGTTCTGAACTCGTTATAAATTATTATGAAGCATCATTCTATATTTTAGGAAATGTAAACAGACAACTTCCATAGTTTTAACAATTTCTAACAGACTGACAACTTTCATATGGAAGCTGTTAGAAAAGGAATGACCTTTGATCCTCTATATTTTGGATGGGGTGTATGCAGTATTATACATGAAGCTCTATGAATCTGTTCACCTCAAGTAAAAATAAAAATAATAATAAATTAAAAAATTATAATAATAAACTTTATACTCCAAACTACACAACATTTGTTTCTACTACTGAATCTTAATTTTTTTTCCCAACATAAATATTTACATTTAAATCGTCACCACTAAAATTCTTAAGGCATAACTTGAAAAATCTCCCATTTTAGCAGATCATGTAATAACGCCTGAAGACGAGAGCATGTTTATAGGAGGATTCTTTACAGTAAACTGGAATACCAGTCCACAATGGAAACAATAAGAATAAGATGACATACTAAGATACCGTCAGCCTTTATCAAAAGAGCGTTGTAGAACCTAAGTTAAATGATCATAATGTCATGGGTCGCTGCATGGGGAGTTGCCTACGAAGTGGCCTTACTTCTCCCATTAGAGCGTGAAGTACTTCTACTTCCGGAATTAGTATTCCCAAAGAGAAAATCTAACAAGTCACTCTTGTTAACACCCTGCAGATGAGCTAGAAAGAGGGAGGGAATTGGAGGGGGAGAAAAGAAATTAAATTCGTGATGACGAAGTCTCCAAGAGAAAGATAAATCGATGCTTCCGGAGAAGAGTGTTACAAAAATCATGATGTTTATTTATGACCGAAATGTAGAGGAGTTGGGGGGGGGGGGGGGTCTTTAACCTTTAACTGTACCTAAGACGTTACCTTACCATCCGTTGACCATAATCAAGAAGATCCGTAACGATTGCGTGAAGTTTCAATGTAGGACTTTTGCGTGGTGCTATTTTCGTAGCTGACACCGATCGTGTTTGCTTCCTTAGAAGATAATCTCATCTTTCAGGTTCATAATCTTCACGCATACAAAAGGAGATTGTCAAGATTAGAGTGGGCATTATTATTTTTTTTTTTTAATAGGGAGATTTTTCCATATTAAATAATGCAAATGGCTTTCAGGGTTATATATCTGTTTTTTTTTTTTGTTGTTGTTTTTTGTTACACGGTTGTTTGATAAAATAACAATTCCCTATGTATTTTGGTAAGAAATAATTTTAAAAAAAAAGACTTTTTTTGTTCGAACTGGTTTTTTAGAGAAAAAAATACACAACTCATCAACAAGTGAATTATGAATGAGGAGTGCACACTATATTTACGAATGGTGTTTTTGTTGGAAGGCTATTTATTCACTTTGATTGATCATAATTACATGTAGGGGTATCAGAAGTTTTCTGACATTAAAAGAGCACATAAACTGAGCTAAGTATCATATTTCTTGACCGACAGCTAAGATAAATATTAAGGAGTTATCCATTGATAAAGGTGATAGCGCAACAAGGCTGAAAAGTAAAAATCAGGAATGACAAAACAGTCATAAAAATTTAGACAAAATGCTTGAGAGAAAAAGCAAAAACGAAGTTGATAATTGGGATTTCTAAATGCAACTGAAATAACAGAGCAAATCTGTTTTCATGCATCATGTCGTTTGTAAATACTTATTCTTCACTGATTATCAATGTTTTCATTGAATCAGATTTATGGATTCTTCTCTATTAGTAGTTCTCTATTACCGGCACAATATCATCTGAGATGAGACTTTAACAAGTCTCATCTCAGATGATATTGTGCCGGTGATTTATTTCATTTATTTTGTTGACAGAGTTTTCTCTCCCGTTGCAGAGCGCCTTTTGTATCCTGAATTAATAACTGATATTCTTGATCCCAATATGAGTTGGATTTCGAGTACCATTTCTTTTCATTATATTCAGCAATCTGAAGCGAATTATTTGATCTTATAGAGTTGTCAGCGAAAAAATCGAGGGATACGTTGAATTCAAACAATAATGCTATATCTTGATTTGGCAATTTAGCTTCGTTTCCCGAATTCGAAACAACAACAAAAAAAAAGCTTCCTGCTTGTTGCTTTATGATGAAAAGTTTAAAACCTTTCTTAGCTTTACTTGCATTCTTGATTAAGATCACATTCCTGCAGTTCTTGTACTCCCTTTTTCAGTTTTTAAAGGTGGAACTGAATATTCTTTTTTAGTGTTATAGAAAAAAAAATTCTATTTCAATAGAATATCAGAAATATTTCGAAAATGCGTTTTCCACTTCTAATAATAAAATTTCCAATTCTTTAGCGCATCGCTTAAATTCATCGTCATTTATTTGAATTGAAAATCAGACTAATTGCTAAAAATAAAGCGATATTTACGGTATCGTTTCCGTGAAGATAAATATCTCCTTAAAACCAATTAAGGGCATTGCCATCCTCATCATTCAAAACGAATGATCCTAGTTCATACATTTATACATTTACGAAAGATATTAAACGCTTTCGAAATGGGACAGTGTTCGATTTTAATGGGATCGTTCTTCAATTCACTGACTCTTTAGTCTTTCTTAGAATTTCTTTGGCTTTACACAGCATGCTAATTATCTGCAGCTGCATGCATAAATAAATTATGGAGATCACAACATCAATAGCTCATGAATAATGTACAGAGTCAAGTCCTGTAAGCATTATTTAAGCAACTTGATACGTCTCTACGAGTTACCATTAATTACATGAATTAATTTTAATTATTTGTAAAGAATAAAGAACAGTTAAGGATATTTTCTATCTTTTGGCTACATTCTCCTTCCTCATGTTTGGGCAAACGAAAATGGCTGTCAGCTTAATGTTAGTAAGTGTAAAGTTATGCGCTTTGGCGTGATTAGAGTTCCAGCGGCATATTATATTAGAGGGGTTATGCTACAAGAAACTGAAGAGGCAAGGGATCTTGACGTATTGGTGGATATAAAGTTCAAAGGTCACGTGACAAAAGTTGAAAATACAACTCAGAGGATAATTGATGTTGAGGCGAACCTTGACATGTAAGGATAAGGAAGTCATTTTGCCTCTTTATAAGGCTTTGATAAGACCACACCTGGATTATTGGAGGTAGATTTGGTCTCCCGGATAAAGAAGCTGTGGAAAGGGTGTAAAGAAGAGTTACAAAGATTATATCTGAATTATGTGATTTAGATTATGAGGACAAATTGTGAGTATGTGGATTGCAGATTCTGGTTAACAGGAGAAAAAGGGGTGATATGATAGAGGTCTATAAACTTTTGAATGGGTGTTATACATTTCAAATGATGAAATTTTTCGTTATATGGAAGGTGGGGAGAGAACACGGTGGGCATCCATGGAAGTTAAGTTTGTTCGCAGTCAAGATAGGGCATAAGAGCTAGGTTTTTCTCCCACAGAACAGTGAGTGAGTGGAATAATTTGCCCTTAGGGTTAGTTAGTGCATCTAGTGTGAATGAATTTAAGGAAAGGTAGTGGTTTGGGTGATTTATAGCTTTCCTCGATGAGTCCTTGACTCCCTGGAGGTCTCAGATAATAATAATAATAATATATGCACTGAAAGCGAAGAAATATTACGTGGAAAAAATAATATGGGGAGAAAATTACCAAGGGTCTTGATAACAATAATGTAGGCCAGGAGTCGTCCTGTCCCTGCCTCAAAAGCAGCTTCAAATCACCACACATCATATCATATTTCCCAGTCTTTACTGAGGCAAAGTCCTATGTATAACTAACGAACTTAACCTAATACAAGTGGAACGGCTCCACAACACCCTTTACACCAAACTTATATATCCATCAGATATGCAGAACAACTAATCGCTGGGCTCTACCTCGTTGCAAAGCCTCTATCTACAGTCTCAAGCATTGGAATTACATGAGAAGAGGAAAATATTCTTAAAATAACGCAAATATACAGTTAGCATGATTTGGTTATTGATATTGCGTTCCATTAATACATCAACGTGAGTTGCATAATTTAAATAAAACACGTTGTTTGTAATCGAATTTATATATATTTACGCGATATAGAAGAAAAAAAAACGTTTTGAAAATTCTTGTAAAATCGGACTTTTGTTTATAAGGATAACTAGAATACTGGTATGCACACTGGAAGAATTTCTTTGTACAAAAGCAAAGTTTAATTTTCTAATTTAAACATTTTTTTAATATTAAATTTCAGTACTAGAAATGATACATCATCAGAGATTTAAAAATATATATATACAGTTAAAAAAAATCTGGTACAACTGATACAATTAAAAAAAAAAGTTGCGTACCACTAGGAAAAAAAACCACGTTAAATTTAATTAAAATTACAGTAAATATATTATATAATTTTATATAAATTATTTATAAATAGTCTTTTTTATTGAATATTTTACTTTCGGAGTGTTAATAATGTCTAAGTTTACGCCTGCTGAAAATAAGAATTCATGTAAAAGTTTGCATAATGGTCAACAAAACATTAAATGCATTTATTCTCTTTCAAATATTCGAAATAAGTCTCCAGCATGATATTGCTCTACTGATACCCAGATTATTAATAAAAAGCCTCGTAAAATATATTTATGAAATCCAAACTGCCAAAGAAATTTTTAAATCAGTGAATGAAAATAATGAAATTTGTTCTTTGATGATTTTTGTGTTTATAGAAAGAAAAAAACTATTTCATCTCATTACGTCATTAGTTTATTTTGTTTTGTTTAGGTTTGTTTGTAAATGCCAGGATGTTTGGAATCACATAAATATATATATATATATATATATATATATATATATATATATATATATATATATATATATATATATTTATTATTATTATTATTATTCATTCGGGATATCTGTAAATGTCAAAGCGATCGATCATAAACTCAATTGTTTCGGATGGATTATTGGTAAAAACTCAATATTTAAAAATGAAATTTTTGAGGCAACGAATCCATCCCCCCCCCTCTTCTAATCCCAACTTCATTTCCAATCCCAATTCCTTTAACAGCAACTCATTTTTAACATTAAAAGCAAAAACCACACACACACACACACACACACACACACACACACACACACACACACACACACACACACACACACACACACACACACACACACACACACACACACACACACACACACACACTTACCTTTGGATTCGTATAGCGGTCCAAGCAGATGCCACACTTTAGGAATTGGGCGTTGATTTGTCGTACAACTGGCGAGGCATGATTATTAGATAGACGGCTGGCCGACATGTCACAGTGGATTTCCGCCAGTCGGGAACGGAGATCACGACACGGTTCACTGATCCGGCTTTGCTGTTAAGGTGAAAACAGAAGTTAGTTCATAGTTCTGCAGCCAACCTTGGTATAAGAAAAGTATACAAGTTTTCAATGAGTCACTAGATAATGAGTCAAATAATGAGTCAGAAAATCAATAATATGCATCGCTTGTACTGATGCTTAAGAGCAAGGAATTGCTCCTCTTGTATTCAAATTTTATTTTATTGCGTAATAAAAATTTTAATTCGGAATCCTTTGAAACGTCATTTAAAAAAGCTTTTGTTCTATTTTGCGGGGTTTATTAATTGGAAATCTAATTTTTAAATGATTCAGTTTTATTTGAAATATAATCTATTTTGAATTAGATTTATCTATTAAATTTATTTTTAAATGATGCATAAATCTTAAGTACTTGTTCTTAAGATTTAAATTTTAAGTACCTTTTTTTTTTCATTTTCAACAGGCAGGAAATCGAGTGAATTACATTAACACACTAATAACTTACTGATGCCTCAATGTTTAGTATTTCAGATTTTTATTATATGTTAAGATGATTTCATTTTTATTAATCTTTCAGTTAGTATTTCATTTTATGTACATTTTAGTAGTGATTATGCCTATGTTTCGCACGTAGTCAATTTGTCAATCCAAGAAGTTTTTTCCCGATAGAAGAAATTCACACCAGGTGGCGCATCTACATCTCGTCATACAGGGATAAATAAATAAAAAAATAAATTTATTTTTTCAGTCAGAAGAATAAAACCGTTGTTTTGTCGAAGGCTAAAAGCAAAAGAAAGAAAGTTAATCTGGGATCCCTGCTCTATAGGGTACTTTTTCATTTTTACATACATAGTACTTTTTCAAGACGCCTGAAGTGGAATAAGCGAAATAGTGGCCTCTTACTGGTGATGAAAATCGTTTACCAGTGATTAAGGTAGTAGTCAAAATAGAATTCAGCCTGCTTGAGAGCGGAGACGCTATCCAACCAGGCTGTCGTTGTAAAGATAAAGGGATATAAAATAAATATAAAGCTATTTATAAATACATTAAAGTAATAGAAATAAATATATTATAAAGATAAATACAAGAAAATAAAATCTGGATGCCTAGCAAACATTTACCAAGAGCGGAAATGAAAAACAAAGAATCAAAAGAATGAAGTCATATTTTTTCACAGATTATTGCTTGCATGTCTGTAAGCCATCAACCGCAATGCACTAGCAAAAGAAACCTTCAATCTTCTAGATTTGCATATTAATATGATAATAGTGGGTTAGAAAAACTACGAGTCATAGCCGTAGGATGAGCAGTGCTTAGATGCTTACTGATTACATATTTAAAAAATAAAGAAAAACTTGTTTGAATTTAAAATGCTTGCTATTTCATGAACATTTTGATGCGATGATAGGCTAACTGATGCCAATCCTCAGGTAGCAAGATTACTGCTAGAGGCAGAATTTTGAAAGCAGCATATTGTGATGTTTTAAATGAAAAATGGCTTATGCTAAAAGAATTATAAATAGACTGATTGGATAACTAATTTTTGCTCATAAAATTAGTAAAAAAAAAAAAAAAAAGAGGCCATTTTGCTATGTATAGTTTAAGTATGATAATAAAGATAATCATAAAACAAATCCTGCAAACATATACAGAAAATAATAAAGATAATGTAACCAAAGATAACGTGTTTACGAAGAGGATAACATAACTTTTGAAATAACAGAAAAGATAATGAAAAAACTTTAAAAAACTTAAAAATAGAAAATCAGTTGGAATAGACAGGATACAAACTATTAATTTGAGGGGAAACAATTAGCAAAATAATCATGCGATATTCTAAATATATTATTCAAAGAGAGAAAAAGAATACCAAATGACTAACGAAAGAAACCAACGATATATATATATATTTTTTTTGTTTTTTTTAAAAAAAAGGAGACAGTAGAACAAATCCAGAGAACTACAGGAATAAATTTGCTTTGTACAACATTAAATTCATGCAAAATAATAATAATAATAATTAAAAATATACTAAATAATTTGAATAAATGTCTGATGGACAAGCGGGATTTGCAATGGGAGAAATATCTGTCACATATGCTTTTAGCCTTGGTGTTGAAATTTTTTAAACTCTTAACATTATATATCAGACGCGCTATTGACTCAGTGGTGAGCTATGGAAGTTTTAACAAAGGGCTCGCATCGTCGAGCAGAAAAAAAAAAAAAAAGGCTAACTAGCCCTTATAATGCTTATATTGTGACTTTGTAGAGCTTCTGACAGATATGATAATTCCTGTAGGACATCAATTATTAATGCTAGATCTTTTAAAAATTCCAAATTGAGATGTCGGTTTAAAAAGCCCTTTTATTTATCGTTCGATGCCAAACACACGGCGGATCTTTAAAATTTCAATACCAAGGTCTTTTTACAATCGTATTTAATTCTCGTTGATTTTTTGGTGATTGATTTTGATTGATGATAAAAAGCATATAATTTATCCATAAATATTTCGAAATGATTTATTTCTTTTAATATTTTTTTTATCGAATCGTCTAATGCTAATTGTAAACGATGAGCTACGCAATGCCAAATCACAATGTTGGGAAATTTTTGTAGAAGTTTGATTGCAATACCTGATTTGTCTCCTAAAATTACACTAGCTCCATCAGAACAAAATGCAATGAGATGATTTTTTAAATAGTTATCAGAAAATCCATATGAATTTAAAGTAGCAATTATAGTAGCATGTATACATTTCGCAGTGGTATTTTCTAGTTCTACAAGATTATTAAACAACAAGGGGCTCACAAATTTGAGAAAAATTTAACAAAGGGCTCGCGCGAGCCCCTAATAGCTCACCACTGGCTATTGTGAAAATGCAAAATTTCATTTGCTATTTAAATTTTAAACGACTTAACTGTAATACGAAGTTTCACGCATATTATTTGAAAAAAAAAAAAAATTAAATAATGTCAATGGTATCTGATTCAATATGTGATTTCTGCAGCTAGTTACTTTGAAGAAAGATTCTTGGAATTATTAAATATAAATTTACTATTAATAATAATTATATTTAGGTAATTATTTATTGTATGATTCATGTGAGAATAACCTCTGATGGAGAAGACAACATAAACAGATAAACACCAAAGTTCCACTAGGCTGTTCGTCGGATTTGACCAGCGACTTGCTCTTAGTAAGACTTCAAAGGTCAACTTAAGTTGGAATTCAAACACTAGACTTTAGAATCTGTCACGTGCAAGTAAGAATCATCTGGGTTGCAGAAAAACGTTTGGCCACTTTAGTACTTAGACTAGAAAACTTGTGGTACAAGCTGTGTTCATACGCCGAAATGTCGACTGCTGTCCATGTTACAAATATGTCGAATCGTACTGAAAATAACAGCAAAGAGCCACCTACTAAAGCTGTTAAGGTTACTTCGGTCAGCAATGCTAACAGTATGAAAAGACAAAATGCTCCGAAGGATCTAAAAAGTCCATTAATATTTCACGTGAGGAGAAGTGATGACAAGGTAATAGATATTCAAACTTTCGGGTTTATTTGTGCATGTTTGTGTGCTTTCCTGTGTTGTCTAAAAGGGGTATTGATCTCTCGAATAACCACTATTCATCCGACTGAGATTTTGGGAGTGCAATGTGTGGGAACCATAGTATGTGTCATACCATATATCATTTACTACAGCGGCCAACTCTGGTTCGATTGGAATACCAACATGAAGTTGTTCATTTGCTCTATGGTTGGAAATATTTCAGCTACTGGATTCTATTTTGCATTTGTCTATCTTCCGTTGCTAGATGCTTCCATCATTTTCTTTGGTACGCCCATATACACAGCCGTGATTAGCTGGCTGTTTTTGAAAAGATCTGAGCGTTTGCCGGAGCCCGGATTTGTAGGGATGTCGGCAATCGGTGTAGGTTTTGTTATGTCCCAGTTATTCCTACCAGAAGAATTCCATCCTTCTGGCTCCTTCGATTATTTTAAATACCTTAAGGGTATCATAGCAGCCAGTATAGGTAGCATGGCATTGTCATTTACTTTAATAACGCTAAAGAAACTGAATGGGGTTTCTGTATGGGCAGTGAGCTACTGGTGGTCGGCTGTGGGTTTGATATCTTCATTTGGAGTGTTGTACGTTGTTGGTGAATTAAAACCCTGGGAATGCGAACATGAAAGTGCATCTCTACTCTTAATTAGTTTTATTACGTTTTTAACTGAAATAACTTTAGTAATTGCAGTGTTCGTAGACGATACGATTAATGTTTCGGTTGCTTTAACTTCTGCAGTTATGTTTGCATCTTTGCAAAACCTTATTTTACTTGAACAACCTCATCTTGTAACTCTCATCGGAACCATATTGATATATAGCAGTTTAATAGGAATCGTTCCAGGTTTAAATCTGACAGGACGCCGCCGCTCCTACTTGCCAATAACATCGCGGGAAAGATGCTCGAAAAAACCTTCAAAAGACACTCAAGAAAAAAAGACACCGTTGAGACAGGACCGTCTAAAAAGTTATGGAGCATGTTAAAAGGTTCTAAATTTAAATTGATCAATTATGAGAATATTGTAGCTTTGTAGAGTTATAAGGCCTGTAAGTAATTGATTTAAATGATTGTTGTTTTTTTACGTAAAATTTGTCATTTGATCAGATTTATAATTTTGAAAGCATTTCGATCGTACTAGAAGTGATATTTTGTAGGTTTGCACTTGAAGATGTAATCAAATTAATGGCATTAGAGAGATGCGTTGTCAATGTAAACTATTGAATAAATTTACTTACATTTTCAAGAAAAATAACTGTCCTGTTTTTTTACATTAAGTTACTAGACTAGCATATTATTTAAAGGAGAAATTAAAGAAAGTTAAGGAGTCATCCACACATGAAGAATGTAATAGAATGAATAGAATAATGCCACAATAATGTAAATTTCATTTCTCAAAAACAAACTATAAACAGATCTAAATAAAAAAAATATATATACATCAGAGTTGTCCGAAGAATTTCATTATGCTTTGTTTTAGGATAGGGAAACAGACAAAAAAAAAAAAAATTAAGAGTGGCATCTTTCAAAATATAAAGGAATATTTGCCGGTAAAAATTCCGAATATCAGTTCAAATCAAATGTTGATTGGAATTTTACATTTTACTGCATTACAATAGACTTTTAGTTATATTGGATAGTGCTGGAATCATATTAAAAATATGTTCAAAAAGAAAAACGAAAAATAAAGAATTTCATATAATATACTTTTTAAAGAAAAAAATTAGACGTTGTTGGCTTTTCTATGTAGTGTTTTTTATTAATTTTTTTTTATTACATTGCAGTCTCACTCTAATTTCAATACTAATTATCGGGGGGGGGGGAGTCGGCAATCGATTCTTTATTTTAGCATTACATTTTTTTTTTTTTTTTTTTGCTAATGCTGAAAAAAAAAGTTTTTTTTTTTCAGCGTAAACAGCATAAAAATATGCTGTTTAAGCATTTTGTTAACGAGCCGGAAAGAATGCAGTATTATCATATTGAAATTCTTAACATATACAAATATTTTAAATTTGAAGAAATATTTTTTCTTCGCATAATTTACGAATGGAGATCACTTGGTCATTAATCAATACCTTAAGTATATTAGAAGGATCATTATAGAGATTGAAAGAATTACCATTGCGAGCTAGTACTGACCACGTGTCTATTGGAACAGAAAAATGAACACATTGATCATTGTTATAAGAAGAAACTGTGCTATAGTTATGTCTTATTTAAAAAAAAAAAACAAGAAGAACGAAACTATCACTCTTACCGTAAGAATATGATATGAGCTATCTTAATCGCATTGAGTTTATCGAGTTCCTTCCTTCTGCTACCCTATCTGGGACGAATTATGAAAACACCAGAAAAGTTTATTTTGAGAGAACATGTGATCTCGTATAGAATGCTGCATTTACCACAAAAATAAGAAACAATAAACCATCATTGTACAGACCGTCTATAAAAATAGCATGCAAATCATCCTTGTATATAAGGATAATTTACCAGCTATCAAAAATAAAATCCGTGAATATTAGCCTTGACAAGATTATCCGATTAAGTCTAAAAGTAGTGAGACAAACAATGGTTCTATTTACGAAGATCCAAAAGTGTTATTTTCAAGATTGTTGGATTACTCTTTCGTTGTAAATTTATTAAACCTGTTTTTATCTTTAAATGGCATTCCATTATTCAAAGTTCAACTCGTGTGTGCACGTGCCTTGGGATTTAAAATGTCCGTGACACAGTTATATCACAAACTTGTTGTAGTTCTAAGTTATTAAGTCATTTTCGTAAATATCCCATTTATAATCTCATTATTTTCCAGTATTTTCGGTTTAATGATAATAGAAATATTGTTGTTGAAAAAAAAAATCGCTTTCTTTCTCTCCATTACACTACCGCTGTAATGAAGGTAGGATTGTTATAATGTTATTATACGAGCACTGCATATTCCAAGCTGGTCGAATAATCACATTCGACCAGCTATAACTTTTGCGATACTGTTAACAACCGATTGCTTCTAGGGGTCGTTCTAAAATTTTTAGTTACACATTCTTCTGGAATTCAGGTCAGCATCCAATTATTTGTAACAGCCAAGTAGTCAGAGCTCATCATAACAAAGGTTGGGGAAGTTTGAAGGGTAATTGAGTAAGAGATTTAGACGCACCAAGACTGCCTCATCAATCTCATAGCGGGAAACAATGTCACAGTTAAAATCGAAACCAGATGTTCCATTTTCTCACGTATTGCAATGATCTGAGGCAAATCGCTTGACTAATCAAACCTTTCGAAGAGGGGGGGGGAGCGGAACCATCCTATTAGGATGACTTCAGTCTAATTTTTTGTTTGTTTGTTTATGAGGATCTGTATACTGTTTGCGTTTCCTGCTTTCATAGGATGCCAATTACAGACTACGAAATTAAGGTCCGTAACCTATAACTCAATAAAAAGAATGTTTTGACGGGAACTAGGTCAGTGACCTGCGATTTAATTGAGAGCTCTCTCTTTTTTCAAAAAAAAAAAAAAAAAAAAAAAACTGTAAGGTTTCTTTCAGAAACGCTCCATTTTTACTTTCTTTCTTTTAGTGGCTAAACAGATGATTCATTTTTCTTTTCATTTCACTTCCTTGGTTATCTGAAGTTCTTAAGAGGAAATCATACGATCATCTTCTGCTGTTTTCCGTAGAATTGCATAGTTCCATCCCTTCCATAAACAAATTTTGAGAAATCGAATTCTGTCTCTTTTATAAATTTTGGAGAGGGTTGAAAGAACATTAAATGGTTGTCGTTCTGATTTTTCTAGTGCTAAGTATTACATATATTAATAGTGCCACTAATTGTACTATTTTGTGTCGGATACGAAATCTATCAATGTATCTGAAAAAGTCTTTCTAAATTTTAAATTACCAGTCAAATTCAAACTCACAGGCAAGACTTTTTATTGTGCTTTTAATTAAAATTTTATTCTTTAGTTTTATTAAGTAAAACATGTACTTTTTTTATTTGAGTTTTACTGACGCAACTAAAGAAAACTCAAATTAAGGACGACATGAAAATTTTCTGTGCATTTTCAATTGAGGCTTAGTTAGTTAGTCTTAGATAGATTACATTGTTTGGGATTACGGCAGAAGCGAGATTATGAGGCTAGTGTTCAGGAAGAAAACTGTCACCTCAGTCTGATTTCAGACAGGGGTGGGATTTTTTTCTTTTTTTCTTTCGGAGAAATTCGGCAAATTTGTTCTCATAATCTGACGAATCTGTCTAAGAACGAAAGTCAGTACCAGAGAAAATTTATATAGTCGGTTTTTTTTTGAAAAATGTATTTTCTTTTGCGTATATGTTAAAGTTTTTAAAATATAAAAGTGTTATTAAATGATTAATCTGTGGATTAAGGTGCCTAGGGCGATATTTCCTAGGATCTTTCCCAAGATACATCATTCTGAGCTTCTATTCATTATGATCATTGTTTATGGAAGTTTTACCAGTAAAGACATTTAAATAACACACACCACACACACACACACACACACACACACACACACACACACACACACACACACACACACACACACACACACACACACACACACACACACAAACTGGTTTTTAATTTGGTTACAACAATGACCAAAGCGACTACGATTATAAGGCCAAAAGATCCCTCATGCTGTCCAAATAATTTATTTATTTGTTTTTACTGCAAATCTGTAATCTCGAATACTACACTCCTCTCTTCCTTTTCACGGCAGAAGAGAGTACCACCGTACAGGCTTTTTTTTTTTTTTATGTGTGATTTAAAGGTTCACTATTCATTACCAGATGGCAGCACTAGCAACTAACATTTACAGGAGAAATTAATATATATATAATATGGGATTAGTATTATTTATTATTGGTAGTTAAAACTTCTGCATTTAATTTATCATAAGAGGTAATGCGCTAAATAATTACTTTTCTGTGTACTAATTCCCCAGAGAGAATGGGTAAGCAATCGAACTTTTTTTGGATCATTTGTAAAATTATCCGGCTGCCATGTAATAATAAATCACAATAACCATATTCATATTATTTCAATATAAAATTAAGGAATACTGAAATTGCAGTATAATATCCAAGTGTGATAATTCACAAGTTGATATTATTGCAAATAATTGTAAATATTTAGAAGACGGGGTGATTATTCCTCTGTTAGTTTTGTGAATCCTTAGAGCAAAAGTCCTAGATATTGTGTATTTAGTATAGATACTGATTTATTAAGAAAAATGTATTTAAAAAAAGCAACCGTGAAAATATACATAGATAACAATAAGCTGTCAACAAAACAACATTTCAAGTTTGAATTCAAGCATCACGAAGAGTGAATTATTTCTCTGACATTTAAATAAGCAGTTTAATAAATATCTTAACACCTACAGGTGAAGACGATGATAAAGGCAATACCGTAATTGTTCATCGAAAACGTCTTTCTTTTATATTTTAAAATTACTGTGAAATTGGCTGTTGATAGACGAACAAGTCTTTGCTCAAAATGTGCTGGACATTAATATTCTTCGGTCGTATCTGCACTCTAAAAAAAAAGGTCGGAGGTGACAATTACTAAACGCAACTCGCATAATCAGGACACGCAATACAGGATTTGTTTAAACTGGAAAAAAACGTGAAGGGAAATTTTAAACCATTGTGTACATGCACACTTCAATTTCATGGTTCATACAAAGGTGAACATTGCGGAACTAATGATTGCTATTAAATCTCAGCGACGCCCAAACACGCAAAGAATATCATCACAGAGGAGTTTTTTATAATATATATAAGGCTACAATAATTTCCAGTGGTTATTAAAATGAGAAAAAAGTCAAATTTTTAGTGTGTTTAGAAATATGAACGGTTGTGAGGCAGCAAAAAGGCAACTTTAATTTCAATTCTGTTTTCGCAACATTATATATCGAAATTGGTGAACTCATTATATGAATTCATTATGTACTCGATAAAAATCACCATACAGTTGTAGTCCAAGGTTATCTGTACACATTCGATTTAAACTGCAGAAAGGTATAGAGTAAACTCTATACCTTTCTATAGCCGCTCTCGATATTCCTGCCACAGACGGCTGTTCTACCCAATACTGTAGTCTGATCCAAGGATCGCTATTGATTTTCAGATTCTGTCATATTCACGTTCAGATAGTTACTTAACTGGATGACACGTTTGGATGCGAACACGTCATCTTAATAGTTCGCATACTACCAAATCAGGCCCATCACCGTGATCTACCTGTACCGGTGGATATAGAAGATTCTCCGTAGCTTAGTCAGTATTGACGATACCCCTCTGAAAGACTTGGGTTCCCAATCCATAGAGGATTTGAAGAACTTTTATAAGCGATTCTCAACTGAATGTGAGTTAGCCAGTCTTACGGAGGTTCAGGGTTTTTACTTTCATAAACTGGAAAAACAGGAAATTAAGCCAGAAGAATACGCACAATTAACAAATATAGTGACACTCTTCTAGTGGCCGTAGCTGCTTCGGCCGTAATTTAAAAACAGCAACAGTAACAGATACAAAAGACGTTGAATGGCAATGATGACACGGAATCCAAGTTGGATTAGAAGGAATCAACACACACACACACACACACACACACACACACGCGCGCGCGCGCGTGCGCGCTCCCAACTCAAATAACAGACTATGTTTACTTCGAAATTTAAGGAAGCTGAAATTTTATGTAGCTTTCAGAGGAAAAATACGAAATTTCTTAACTTAAAAAAGTAGTCCAAACGAATTTTAGAAACTCCGAATTTTTTATCCTACAAATCAGGCAAACGGGTCAGAAGAACATACGCACTAATCTTATAAGCACTGCTTCAGTCGTAATGCTAAACAAGAAAACTTCGCTTTTTTGTTCTGATTTTCTTTGAAATAACTTTAAGTCGTTCGCCTCGATGTTGAAAGTCGCCAAATATCTTGAATATTCGACCCTTGGTCTTTTGGAAAACACAAATTCATCAATGGAATTCATGTGTGCAATTTTGCAATACGGGTTTATAATATGGTTACACATATACAACATTCGTGGTGTGCATGGTCACCTAGCAACAGGAATTAATTAACGTACGTGAGAAATCTGAAAAAGGTGTGCCATCTTATCCATCATGACCGTGACAAACTACCGTATCATTAACACTTCCTTTTTTACTAGTAGGTAGCAGAAGATCCAATAAAGATATAAGAATTAAAACAATTCAACACCTTAAAAATATGTTTGTCCTCATTCCATAATTATATACACTTCACTTAACAACATACCTTCAACCATCTTTAGTTAAAAGCACGCCTTAGGCCTACGGATTCTCTAGTTAACACCTTTTTAGTTAGTAAATAGCCATGAACGAGGCTTAAATCGCATTCCGGGTCAATACACATGCCTGGGATAACAGACATACTATATCTTAACTGTACACAGATATACCATGAAGGCCGTGTGAAAGAACCTAAAAATATTGCAGAATACAAAGAGCAACATGATGGCCAGAGAATTTCGTCTTGGAGAACTGGCAAACAATTGAGATCAGACCATCGACCATATACACACAGACTCACTAATTACTTTGTGTAAATGTTATTTTTAATTTTGAAGGAAGTAATTATCTGACAAAATGAATTTTAATGATCCATCGCCAGTACTTTCGCAAAGCTTGACGACCTAATAAAGGTATTTAAAAGAAAGAAAAAAAAATTAAAATGACGAGGAAAACAGCCACTCATCAAGAACCGAGACGTGTTCATAACCTATTAACAGATAAATTTCTGCCTGACTGAGATCACAGATCCGTGAGTGGTTTTTGTTAAGTGAACGGAGAAGTATTGTTTGAGAGAGCTGTATTGTATATTGTAATGACAAAGACTTAAAAAAAAAAAAAAAGCAGGTAATCTGAAGATTATTTGATGTTTTAGATTTCGATATACACTGTATATATGTTAAGTCCTACGAATAAAAATTTTCTGCTGAAATGTGGATTCTCAGACTGCCCTATGACTTCTAGGACACTAGTGGCGCACTCAGGGGGACAAGAAGCCCTCCCCCCCCCAAAGAAAAAGCAAAAAAAAAGAACATTTTCCAAAAATCTTTCCTAATTAAAATTCATTTTTTTTTTAATTTATGTTGTGCCATGTCTTCCATTTCTATATTACTTATGAATTAGCGATCATTGCAGATGCTCAATCATAGGTCGTATGCGATGCGTAGTGTGTATTCTCAAATTGTCTACTCCGCGGGAGAAATTTCTTTGCTGATGTACTCGTATGTACATGTAAATAAAATTTTATAATAATTTAAATTTATTATAATTAAATTTATTTGAATTTAAATAATTAAATATACAAAACCAGAAATAGCTATATTACATATAACATGATCGTCATACGTCTGGTAAGATATATATTGCACAACTACATACACTATATATGAGTTAAAATTTACCAGTCGCTCGCCCGCGGAAGTTTTTAAATTAGCAATTTTCGCCCTTGATGCTAAAAGGTTCCCCATCCCTGGTCTACAATAATGCTATTAACGAAACTCATTCTGTTAATGTAACTTCGATCATTTTTATTCTTATTTCAGGATTAAGGACTTTTAATAATATTTTTCATTCTAACTTTCAATATTTACTTTTGTTCGCGCCAAAACGCAGCGCTGCAGTTAAAATACAAAATATTATACATCAAAATGATATATTGTACTTACTAAATGAAGCGTCCTCAGAAAATGACCCTGGGGTGGGAGGATTAATGTAGGGGAAATTGTTTGACAGCTTAAGCGAAAAACATTCTTTGCACAAGGCAGCTAGCTGACTTAGGATAAAGTTCGCTGGGTGCCAACTCCCACTTCTCGTTATCTCCTTATTTACAATGCCTCTATGCAGTTTCCCAGCTTTCGACAAAACTGTTATCAATACCGTGTCGATTTAATTTAAATTTTCTAAACGAAAACCGAATTTATACATAATAAAATCACATGCCAAGTGAAAACAAGTGAACTTTACAAAATGCTCGATTTAACTCAATTTCTATCTCTGTAATCATAGACGTCAGCAGCACATACCTGTTTGTGGTGTGGCAAGTGATACAGACAAGCGCGCGCCAAAGGTATCGATCGGTCTAGCTGGCTGCACTTAATAGCTTTGTCAGTGGAATTCATTTTTTCTATACTTCATTGTTCTACGGACAATATTCACTCTCTATTGTGTGCGAATCATGCGAGATCGTGAACTGTCCATCACAATGTCCTATATTTTAACTAATCCATAACTACACAAAAGTACTGACCATCCCGTCCAGGATGAATTAGAAGCAGGTTCTTCATATTTCGACAAATAAAATAATACATATAAATCAATCATATTGTAATCTTCAAAATTGTGCCAGATCCAACAACATAAGAATATAAACAATATGGTTGCCTGGTTTACAAAATATTGTCATTATGAGAATTCTGGAGCTCCTGTTGATTTTTATTGCTCCACCAATCATGCGTTTTCACTTACGTTTTTTTATATGAAATTCAAAATGAAAACTTCAGAAGTAGTCATGCCAAACAAAAGCTAAAAGTCTTAAAAATTGCTATTATTATATATAGATTAAAAATTCCTTACTGAATAACCCACTTAATCAGTATTAGAGATAATTACACCACTTTCAGATCATTATTTATTTTATTTATTTTTTTTTAGTACCAACTTCTACGTATAATAGCTCGATTAACCCATAAAACTGAACCATAAACAAATAATGCTATCGGTCTGTTACAAAGTACAATTTTAAAATAAGTTTTTAACGCAGTCAAGTTCTATAAGCAAAACTTCGTTGCTAGGTAACAAAACTACATTACCGAAATCTCTTGTAGTGAAATCTGTTTTCTATTTTATAAGTGCTCACGTGTGCCATTCTTGTTTGCAGCGCGCTCTGTGAGCAAAATCACGTTTGTTGCATTGTGGCAAAAATAGCGTATATCGTAATAAAAACTATAAAGAATTTTCTTTTTCAAAACTCAAGGAAATAGATTCGCAATTTAGAAAGAATGTGGAATATACCTGTATCTGCCCTTAAAGCACGAATTCATCATTAATGCAATCTACTGTCCTTTGACAACAGCTACATGCTTTCCCTTAAGGCTGGTTTTCCTTATGAGATATTGTCTCGCTATATTATCACCATTACTGATATCAGAATATCAAAATCCATCACCTTCCTACTTTCCTTTATCTTCCAAATTCAACAACACCAAGGTTCTTATTTGTTACTTCAGGAAAACTTTAAGAATATATATATATATATATATATATATATATATATATATATATATATATATATATATATATATATATATATATATATATATATATATTGTATTTTTTTTTTTACCTAGCCCGGAAACCCTGCTCTGAAGACCCCAGATGGAACATTTTCAAGCCACTTCAGTTTTCTAATAAGTGGGAAGGTGGTCTCACACCTGACGATGAATTTCATCGTCGGCAGCGGGATTCGAGTTCGCATCCTGTTGAATGGAAAGCTATTACTCGGCAAACCAGGCCGACTCGTTTACACAAGACTTTAAAGTAACTAAGGGTTAATAAGTTTTTTAAATAAAAAATATATTCGAAGCTAGATGGCGTGCATGTCTACACAAGGTATTAAGGATACATCATGATATATTAAGATATGAATAAATCAGTACTGCAGATGGACAGAAGAAATGACTGATGGAAGATATTTCGCAAAATATTAAGATTACAGATGTTTAGAACAATTAGTTGTGACTCGCCTAAACCTATCAATGTCCGATAGATTATAGATTACTTTTGTGTAGCCTCAATTAAAAGCCATTCTGAAGGTTTAGATCCAGAGAATGCAGCCTTTTCTTAGGGGAGCTTGGGGATATAATGCTATTCTCTAATGTATTTCAGGGGATTTATTATGTGCTCTATAATATGAAGAGGAGCGATGTCCTACATGAAGATGATATCCCGATGAGTTGGAATTTCTACAGTTGCCATGTTGCATTTACTCTGTAACAGGATGACAGATCTTCCATATTCTCAGTATCTTTGTCTTTGATCAAAATAAAAAAAAATCTATGTATTTTGATAATGAGAACTACAATCAGCAAAAATAATAATGAATACTTATTTAAGATGCGTCCACTTATAAAACAGGTTGAGGTGCAAAAGTCTCAAGACTGTAAAGTGCCGATGGCGTGATAAGTCTATGTATAAGACAAAGAAAGATAACTAAAATAATGCATTTCCCTTTTTTGAAGTAATTTATATTACTTTACATAAGATTCGTGAATGCTCTTATTGAGAATAAAAAAAAAAATTTTTTCTTATTTCCTCAACAGTATTTAAAGGCTTTTTTACAACGCACACACGGTAATCAGAAAGTTCACGATAGTAAAACGACAATGGAGTTGTTAGTACTGAATTCACCACTAGATGGTGCTGGAGGTACAAGATTGAGGTACTAGAGCTTATTATTTATATAAATCGTTGGACACTCTGGATTAAGTCGAAGAAAGGAAAAACTGTAAATAGCATTAAAAATATGGTTCGGAAACTTTTCTGATAATATCTAGGCCTCCTTATATTCAATTACTTCCAGCACATTGCCGTTACGAGCACCTAGGCATTGAAAGTGTATTAATATGTCTGCTAGCTGCGTACATTTTCCGAAAGGTTTCTGCCCTCTCTACCTTGGGTGGAGGTAGAAGGTGAGGCTTGCTTGTCAGTAATTCAATTATAATCACTATAAAGTTGAGTTATTTTGTGATTGCCTAGGTGACTTTTGGGAAATATACAGGCGAGATTATGTGTAATGTTCTTCAGTATACAAAATTGCGACTTCACGGTGTGCTGCCACCTACTGTTGGCATTTGGTACTGCAGGTTAATCTAATGTCTTACCCCATACCGCCAAACGTGCGTTTGTGTATTTTTCTTACAGCTAGCTACACATGTAAAGGAAAGTTCATTTTGTAGTGGCACTAATGTCCATTATTCTATTAAAAAAAAAAAAATCACAGCTAACACCTTTTTATTCTCGTATATAGGGAGTAGGCGAGGCCGTTTTTAGCCCTATCTAACTTTTGGAGCCTGAGTGGGCAGTTCAAACTCCACTGGTACCCAATCAGAGATAGCTGGCCCAAGGCTCACGAATTAAGCAGCACCCAGTGAAGAGAGACGGCTCTACAGGTGCCGCCATCTCGTGGTCCCTAACCCTAACACTCGTATTTTAATATCTGAAAATAATGTGGGTTCTACGGTCGATTTTTTTGAGTTTACGGGACGAAAAACCCGAGTTTCCGGGAGAAAAAATCCGCTTGCCCGTGCCAGAGATCGACTAACTCGGGAACCGGTCGAAAAAAGTCTGAGAAAAATTTCCTCTAGTCGCCGACTAGATTCGAAACCAAGAAATCTTCCTTCGTGTGGTTAAGCGCCGTGGTGTGCAAACGCCACATCCACTGAGCTACACAAACTCTATAAAAATAAAATAAAATAACAAAATTTCGAAGGAAGAATGATTTTGTGAGTTAAGTGATTAATTTATGACAGTTATGGAAAAAGTGATGAGTGAGAGAGAGGGAGAGAGAGAGCTATTAGAAAAACATGGACGATATTCCCCAAAAAATCAGTTTCCCAGGAGTCGTAATAAAAATAGCATGCGTGTTGCCATCCAGTATTGAAGTCAGTGTGACAACCGAATGATCTAGCTTATAGTTGCCAAAATATAAACACAACCAAGAACACGAAAAATTTCACATACGAGAGGGGGGGGGGTCAGGAAAGTGCTGATAAACACCAAGAACAAAAATGATTAAAACAACTGATAACGACAAGAAAGAACATATCTTAAAACATTAACCCCCATGTTTCATCAAATTGTAATAATTTGTTCTTTTTCTTTTAGGATATATAAGAAGATATCAAATTAAATTTTGTTCTAGCTGTTTATCAGAACTTTTCAGACCCCCCCCCCCGTCGTATATGCATTTACAAAATCTTCCAGAAGTGCATTTACTATTGTAAGTAGTGTTTTTAATGATTTTATTATATTTTTTACAATTACAGAACTGTAATTTCAATTTATGAAAAATATTTCATACTTTTTTCTTTTTTTTAATTTTAAAGAAAAGAGCAAAACCTTCTGTGTCAGAGTGTGGTCTAAAGTTCTTTAAATGGAAAAATAAAATGTCCCAAAGTCGCGATTTATGGGGGGGGCAGTGACAAAAGCAACAACAACAACAAAATTTTACTTCCTGCATGTAACTAAAGGTTCATTTTTACATTACGCATGTAAATGAATCGTAAAAATCATGATTCCTTTGTTCATATACTACAGTTGTACATATAACCTACAATGATGATATAGCAGATCTACCATAAGGCAAGGAAGCAAGTAATTCGGGTTTATATTAATAAATAAATTATTAAAAAAAAAACACAGAAAAGAACACAAGCTTAACAAAAAAGAAATAATCGGAAATTGTAAAAAAAAAAAAATGTGTTTAGTAATAATAGTGCTTGTATAATCACACAATTCAATTAACACAACAATTGAAGCTAGCGAGCCTTTTTTGACATAATTATGCGATGTAGAGATAATTTCCTTTTTTTCATAGATCAGGTATAAAAAAAAAAAAAATTTATCAGAACACAATTCTCGACTGGTTTGGTATGCCTCTTTGTACTTTTTTTTTTTTTTAGTCATGCAGAATATGCTTATAATGCAGGGGCGAATTCTCCATGTTTGCTATGCTTGCTGCGCAAGCGCATTAATTGATAAAGAAGTAATATTTATTTGTTAATAAATGCATGCATTTATAAGCATTCCATTTAGGCTTTTATTTTTGTACACAGAAGACGTCTTAAGCCTGCGCTGCAATAATTGAGCTTTGCGTTTGTATCGAAAGCCGATGCTTGCTCGTCTAGTCAAAGCTACCTTGGCTTGCTCGGTTGTAGGAGCTTCCAGGTCCTCGCAGCAGCACTGTGATTTCATGCGGGCGCATAGCCATTTCACGTCGTCTCATGCTGTTGCTTAAACACATGCTATACTCATTCAACGTAGCTCTAGCCAGTGAGCTTCAGCCAGCCTTAACAAGTGTGCGTATTGCTTGGGAAAATTAAGTTACAACCAACTTTTTATGACGATGTTATTGACCAGTTCATAAAGAAGAACGTAGGGTAGAATTTGTATTCAAGTAGCTAAATTGGAAAAAAAAAAAAAAAAAAAAGAAGAAAGAATAGAATGTCATTTGTAAAATAAATGTTGTATTTGTATGATTAAATGTACATAAATTTCTAAATATATAGTTTTAAATGGTCAGTAATTCATTATTCCGTTAATCAGACTTCAATCACACCTCTCACTCCTTGAATGATAACAAGAGCAAGCGTGAATTTCAAGACCAGCATTCGCCCCTGTTATAAATGAAACTATTAAGGATTTTAACATGATGAAGAAGTTGTAGAAGTCTTACAAGTTCGTTATAATTTCCTTTATCTAATTTTCAACACAAATAATGGTCTGATTGAGACTGAAATTACAGGCTTGTATAATTTCAAAACGTTTTGCCAAATTTTACATGCACAAGGGTATATTCGTAGACAATATCTTAGTGTTCGGAGTCGCTTCTGACTGACTGGGTTCGTCTGTTCAACTCTATGCTTCTTGTAACATTCCGCCAGTTTTTCTTCTCAACAATCTATGTCTAGTTACGAGACTATCATCGTCTTGATGTTTTTCTGGTCACTGGCCTATTCCTGGTACAATCTGTTTCACACCTGCTGGTCTGTGGATCTATGAAAATTTTATAATGCCCAGCGTAGCACCGAGGGTGTGGCAAATGAAACACTTACCTGGTGTTGATAAGAGTGCGAAAAAAAAATTCACAATAATATAATAAGAAGAAGAAATAAGAAAAAATAATCTAAAATATTTTTCAATTAATTGAAGGAAATAATAAATTACGGAAAAACTGAAGGATGTTTAGGATTTTGAATTTTTATCAAGTATTCAGTCAACTTAATTGAAAAAAAAAAGCAGATGTAGTTAGCCTGATATATCTCAGTGATTTGAATGAGTCGGTGAAGTGGTTTCAAGAAATTAAGTATATGGTATCGATCATTGTCAAGTTTGCTGAATATTTAATAAATCAGTCACATCCAGAGAGTTGTTTATAAGTGAATCTTGTGGGACCGTATCTAAAATATTGGGTAGTTTTACAGGGTTCTCTTTCCAGGACAGCTACTGGTGAAATTTCAGTAAACTAAAATGTCTAACCACTTGCCTCCGATCAACAATAAACTAGGACCGATTATCGGATAATCGCTTTTTTCTTTCTTTCTTTCTAACTGTCATCGAAACAAAACCATATAATAAGACAGTTTTGTTTCAATGACAGTTAGAAACATTGATCTACAAATTATAATACGTACTCACGGAAGTGTCCGTATAATGATATAATAATAATCTCTATTTCTTTAATTCCTTAATCAAAAAATTAAAGAAATAGAGATTAACATATAACGAATTACTTTAATTTTTTGCAAACAAAAAATTAAAGTAATTCGTTATATGTTAAATAATGTACCTACTTATAATTAATAAGTAAATGTAAAAACAGCGTCCTTGTAATTTAAGGCTGGTTCGACTGTCACGTTAAAAAATCTTCTAAACTTTGAATTCCGGGATAAAAACAAATCGAGACTAATTTGAGTTGGGGAGAAAAAAAAAGTAAAAAAGCTCCGAAAACATTTTTTCACGAAGCAGGGTGAAAATTTCTGCCATCATTGAGCTTGTACATCTGGCGCTGATTATCATAGGATTCTCAAATAATCTCTTAAGATTATCTCGTCGAATGCTGTTCTCTCTTTTTCGCGCGTGCACACAGACACACATTTCTCTCTCAGCAGCTGTGCACATGTTTTATGTGCTTTTTTTTTTAATGTGGCTTCCATCAATGAAAGGTTTGTTTGCAAATCTATAGTACATTGTGTACTATTTTATTTTATTTATTTACTATCAATTTGTAAACCTATAGTACTGTAGGCAGAATAAGGATTTTTTTTACCCTTTTATTAATTTTACATAGTCCAGAAACCCCGCGCTACACACCAAACATGGAGCTTTCTCAAGCCACTTTAAGCGCCTCCACACCGAACGATGAAATTTATCTCCCACCTAATGACAAACACCCATGCCCACAGAGGGATTTGAACCCACAACCTGTTGGTTCGAAAGCGGTTACGTTAACCAACGTTAACCACACACACGCGCGCGCGTGCGTGTGTGTGTGTCTACGCGACATTGGTAAAAGATAGCATCGCCCAAATTCAAATGTAGCAAATGTCATCAGCCAATGAAAATGCAAGGGTATTATCTCAACTAAACAAGGTAGGGAAATATCTAAGAGTGCTCGAAGGGATGGGGAAATCTCGAGTATCCATTATGGAATCAATAAAAATAACAGAAGTTCAAAAGGTCTACAGGATTGAGATCTGTAGAAGTAGCAGGCCCATTATATAAAGAAATGCATATACTCAGTTTCTATGGAATAGCAGCTGAACACAAATTATCAACCACTTGAATGAACAGGGATGGAAGTCCTTGAGGTGTAGTGACGAATCACACTACTGCGGAGTTGCTGATGGGTCATTCAGATACACCACATTTTTATTTTTTGTGAGTGACGTACGTATTAAGCAACTTTAATAAGAATTGGAAAGAAATAAGGTTAATTTTCTTCCTCATCCGCTTACCGTAGTGTTATGTCTTTTAATACTGTTGATGATGAACGGCCTATTTTTCTACCCACTGCAGGGTGAAGGCCTCTCCCATTGAGGGAGATTTAGGGTCTACTACTCCCATGGTGACCAATCCATATTTTTGTCACCACAAAGAGAATTAAAGTTATGTGATTCATTTTCTAAATTGTTGTTAAAATGAATTGTAACTTTGTGTTACAAAGTATTGCTGACGTCGGCAACATTACGTAATAGCGGCATAAAAATCACGAGGGATTTTTATGCCGCTTTTAAGACATTGAGATTCTTTAGCTGTGGACCGTCTCGAGTATAAAGTGGTTGGCCTTATGCCTCCCGGTGTGTCCTATGTCTGCAGATGCGTATTCACGGGACTGGTTTTTTTCCGGGTGAAAAAACCCCTTTACCTCCGTATGAGACCGGTTAACTCACCTTTAGTCGAAAGAGATCAGATAAAGGTTCCTCGCGTCTTGGACGGGAATCGAACTCAGGTCTTTCCGATCAAAATGCTTCGTCTATATCGACTGAGCTACGGAGGCTCCGGGGTTGAAAATATACTTAGTTAAATTATTGGACTGAATTTCAGCCATACCAGCGAGTTTGATGCTGGCGCACCCATGCACTGAGAGAGAGAGAGAGAGAGAGAGAGAGAGAGAGAGAGAGAGAGAGAGAGAGGAAAAAATAAAACAGGAGAGAAAGAGAGGAAGAAACTCATGGCTAGGTAACGCGGTGGTTACGAGATAACCATAGTTGAAGGGAGAAAAAAATTATAGGCGCCTATTCGAAGACCTAGAGATTTATCTGCAAGTAATGATTTTTAATTGGTGAATTTAAATTTCAAATGAGTAAGTTTGAGAGAATGTGTATTCCTCTTACAATTTTCTTTATACAAATAACTAGGCAACCGCCTAGAGCGCAAAACTTCAAGCTATGCTTTATTCATACTTTACTAAAATATCAAAATTAAATAGTGATATATGATTTAGGTATCGATTCTTTTTCCTTATCCCTCACACATCACACTATTTTACTATTTAACTTTTGGTTCTTTTTTGTTCCTTGCCTAAATGATTTGAACTTACCGCTATTTAAAATTCAGTTAAGATAAATACTTTAAAACGTTAACATTTTAAAATATTAAATTTCGGTATTTTATAACTTTTTTTTGTAAATGAATTATAACAGAGAATTTTCAAATTAATTAAAAAAGAAAATAAAAAAGCCCTATTAATTTAACCTGAAAGGACAATTTTATTTTGTTTAATGTCAATTAGAAACATTTTAGTTTATGAAATAAGGGACGCACTTGTAAACTTTGCCTAGGGCGCAAACTACCTTGGCACCGACAGTGTGCGGGAATAATAAACACGTACGGAGCAGTAAATGAAATGGTTTATTGAATTTCATATTTACACTACACCCTTTTCTGATCGGATGAGCTAGTATAATTGCGGCGGATGCATGAGAAACGTTACGCCACAATGCATCTTACATAAAAAAAAAAAAAAAAAAAAAAAATTGCGACTTCCACCAAAAGTTATAAACTTATAGTGTATTAGTATACCCTGGGTTGGCTAGCCTATTTTTGTTAATTTTATATATTATTTATTTATTTTTACCAGGGACAGTGTTTTTGACAAACATGGAACATTTTCAAGTCACTTCAGGCATCCAATAAACGATGTGGTAGTATCACATCGGTGGTGAAATTCATCTACCACCTAAAAACTATCACACACATTCATGCCCACATCGGGATTTGAATCAGCAGGCTGGTGAATTGGACAGTGGATATGCTAACGATTTAGTATACCAAGCTGGCAGATGTTAATGAAATATATCACCAAATTAAATTTGATATATCTATCTGTAATTATTTATTATTTCGATTAATTATTGAGAATTAATTACGCACTGATAAATGTAGATAAGCTTTTAACCCAGGCCAAACCAAAAATATCTTTTATTTATGCTAGGGTTTGAGTGCTGAACGTACAAGTTTTTTTTTTTTTTTTTATCTTTCTATAAAGGTACAATTCTTTTGATCGAGTCGACTTTTTTGAGTGATTTTATACTTTTTTTTTTAAATTTCAAAATGGCAGCACTGCTTACGATAAGATTCAGATAATCTTCGAGAAATGCAGGAGAACATTGATATGCGGTTTAGATGTTTCCTCACGTCTCCTATTGTAGCGATGGAGGCAGCACGGATGGTGAAATATCGTGTATCATAATGCAAAGTTTAACGGGTAGCTACAGCTGCTTGTACACCTTAGGTCTGAACAAATGTTGTAAAGTTAAGTGCAATGTTTTCCGAACATTAACTCCTGCCAGAAATTTGTTTCGAGGAGTGTTGTCTGTGAACAATGCAGAGCGCAATTTTCTTGGATGAAATTTCTATGTCAGTGAAGAGTGTAAGTTCCGCTAAAATCGGAAGACATTGGTGACTTCGTAGTTCTAAGTTATGCTAAAACATTTTTTGTCTAAGAGTGTATAATCATAGACAAAATGGGCACACTTTTTCAATGCGCAGACAAAAACTAAGTCCTTCTTTGTCTTCAGAAATAAAAGGTAGGAAAGACTTCATGGCATTTTAGCACCCCTTTCAACATAACAGCAAAACTGAACTATGTCTATAATTTCATCTTTTTTTTTTTTTTAATTACATCCAGAAAGGTTCTAAATCTATAGTGTATATATATATAACTTTATATTTAAATAAATTTATCTATTATAAGCTTTGATGATCCACAGAATTTTACAGTAGATTCGTGTCAGATAAGTATATCGTCATTGCAATAATATTACTACTGTAGAAATAATTGAATTCAACTTCCGTGTTTTTCACCTTGACCTCCGATAACAACTGTCAGTCTCAAACCCATTTACTTATTACCTATGTCTGGCTTTGCTACTAATTTTGTTCAAGGTAGATGCAATAATCAATATTTTTTAACGCTGACTGTTTCCAGGTATATTTTTTTAGAACACAAAGAGAACATTAAAGCAAATGAAAAATTAGTGCTATCTGGAAACACGAACCAAAGTGATCTGAGTACCGAGAAAAGCATTTTGAAAAACTTGAAGGGGAAAAACAGGAGGAATGCAGAAGGGTGTTTTAAAAGGCGGAGAAGGGGGGTGAGTTGTGTAGGAGGAAGTGAAGGAAAGCGAATGCTACAGCAAAAAATAAAGTAGCAAGCGACACGAATGAGTTGCTACAAAGAAGCCATGTGTTAAGTAGGCCACACAAAAAGGCAGTGATTATAGTAATTATGAGATAGGTTTCGTGAAGGTTTTGTCTCACGTGCATAACCTTGCGGGCATCGTACATACTGACAGACACTAACAAGTAAGGTGACGTATTCCTACTTAAATGCAACACAGAAAAAAAAAAAATCAAGAATATTTTTCTGACGCTTCCAAGACAGATATAACACCTAATTAAATGGGATAAGTAATGTTCCATTCACACTGCTTACTTCTGAATGCTCTGAATACCACATTTCCGTAAATAGGACTGGATTCAACGGGAGAGGATCCACTACCCTTTCAGGCTTTGGTCTTGATGAAAAATATAGCATTCATCTTAGTTTCTAATATAAGAGTGGACACAGATGAGCTCAGGTACTGCAAACAACGTATGATCATCTTAAAACAATGACTTATCGATAAAATATAGTATTAATCTTGGGCATGACATTAGTTCAAGAGTATATCAAAAGATGGCTGCACTTCCTATGACCACAGGGTCATAATGTAGTATTTGTCAAATGCACAGATCTGCATTTCGATTTCTGATTCAGTATACTTTTTTTACCCTTCTTTTTTGTTTCATAATACATTATTGTAGCGATGGAGGTAGCACGGAGACAGCAACCATCTTCTTAATTCAATAACTCCCTCCCTATTTCTAAGTTTTCGATATTTGAATAGTCAGATGAGAAATTATCTTGATCAAGGGCAGTAGCGTAGTGGAAAGTCTCTGCGAACCTCGCAATGCGGGGTCGCTCAAGGTTGAGAAGGTCAAATTTGGTAATTTTCTTCATCTATTCTAGTAATAATTTTATTGCTATATGTTTTATATCTTCGTATTCGATGAACAAAAACAACTGCCTGTTACAAATAAAGTAACAGCAGAAAGGCTTTCCTGTACTCACGTCTTAAAGCGCGTTCCGTTAATGAGTTTAAATATTTCTTTACGTTTCAATTTTCCAACCACTAAAAACGAACTTAAGGCATTGATCTGTTCTTTTCTTAGCTCAAAGGCAAGCATATTCTTAAATGAATTCATTTTGAACTGAAATTAATTTAGGATTAAACCTTCTTCATTATATGCAATTTAAATCTAATTATTTTAACTATACTTCACTGCTACGACTCCAACGAATATTATTATAATGTTCATTGTAAACATGTGTTTAAGTAGAAAGTATTGATCTCTTCCAAAAATAAATAAAATATTCTCCATTAAATTGCTTAATAACATAACTTTCTCAACCTTACGTACATAGAGAGGTCTGATAGGTGAGGCTATGAAACGATTGCATCAGGACGCTGGTTGTGAGATTATCGGGATAATCGCAGGGAAATTCTGGTGACCATGTATACTTTCTGCGTTGTGTCCTCTCCCCCCCTCCCATAGAAATCGATGTTTATCCAAGAGGGGGGGGGGGAGAACAAAGGTACTTAGAGTGCGAAGGCAATTTCAGGCGCCGAAAAGTCTAAGCTCAATCCTGATCTACATTTGATGAGGCCTCGACATTATTTGTGTGGGAGTGGGGGAGGTCCAATTTTTCCATTTCGCAACTGGTCACGAGAATAGTCATACGGAAAACTGTATTCGATTACTGGGAGTTCACATATTACAATGCAATCCTAGAAAATATCTCTTGTAATATTTCTATTATATTTGAACAAGGTACGTGTTGCTCAAGCTGTGCAGGGAGAATAATAATAATAAATGATACAGAAAGTGAACAATAATATTTTAAGTACCATTACACGTAAAATCTCTTGAAAAATTAGATCTAGCCAATAAAAATTTTATTATTTTTATTATCTAAGTTATAGTCCGTCGAAAATACGTATTTACTCGTCATTTTGAAAAATTTCCCCTTCTTTTGGATGTTTTAATATAAAACAAGAGGGAAACAAAAAATAAAACTAAACAAATCGTTTCCTTTTAAACAAGATTTGCTTTCCTTATCGTCCTTAAACCTGTTTCAGGTAAAGTACCTACCGGTTTAATGATATACAGTTTGAGCATCGCAAGACAATAATTAAGAAGGGGAATTTCAATGCTGCCAAATTTTACACTATAATAATTTAACTGAAGCGGACTGATTCTTTTCTTAGAGAAAAACTATTGAATTAATTTACCATGTGTATTTAATTTAAAAAAATAATAATAATATTCTTGATTTTTTTTACTATGAAAAAAAAAAAAAAATTTCAACTCCACCTAGAGAGAACAATCACGATATACACTGGATAAATAATATTCCGGAAATCGGCTATCTTATGTCTTCTGTTCCTGAGATATTTGTAAAAATCCGAATTTAAATTATACTTTTATTATGTACTAAATAATTAAACTTGTTTAAAAAAAAAAAAAAGGTTCATACCTCATCAGAATAATTCAGATCTTAATAGCGTTTTTCTAAAAAAACGCTATTAAGATCTGAATTATTCTAAATGCGTCAATTTGTAGTCTTTCTTTTGCTAGATTCTATATGCTAATAGTATTTTGGAAAAAAAAATGATGATTAATAAAAATAATTTCACATTCTAAATATTAAAAAAAAGTTAAGGAAATCTGTTAAAAGGATTTTTCAGCAGAAATCAGGTGAGAGTATCGCAAACAGAGATGGTAGGATTTCTCCTATATATATATAAAAGGTTTCTCCTGTTTTTTTTTTCCTTCTCGAAGGCAAATAGGAGAAAACAGGGGAAAATTACTGTTTTTCTTCTTCTTTTCTTTTACCCAAAAGGAAACAGTTCTCGAAAATTAAAAAAACAAACCTACTTCTTACCAGAAACTTCACTGCATTTGAGATTTATTAAAGTTATCAGAATGTATTCACTTAGCTAATATTAATAACAAATATCGTAAAAACGTACTAAAATCTTCAAATAATCACTTTAATACAGTTCTGACGTTAAAAGTGAATCACCAAGGAAAGCTAATGCAAACAAATCATCCAGAAGTATTATCACAGGTTTATCTCCAAACAGTTATTTACAGTACGGTTTATGTCACTCTTGATGTCACTGCATATTTGTAGACAGCATGACTTTGCATTTAATAAAAAGAACATAATCATCCATCAATACATTGCGATATGCATACTAAGAGGTCATAGGATCAAACATCTGTAGGGTATGTCGACATGTTCCTTCTGGTGTCAACATTATATACGATTCACTAATAAATAAATAGGATAATATGTTTAAAAATATGTCAAAATGTGTATGAATTTTTTCCCCTTTTTTTGATGCACATAATAACTTACCATTTTATGATGTCTCTCTGGAAGGACTTTATATTCTCCGCAGATCATTATTACGACAACTTCTAATCAAAGGTTTGTGGCTATCTTCAACGGACGACATAACGATGAAGTTCCCAGCCTCCCACTGAACGATACCCAGCAGCGTGGTTCACTTTTCTTCCTGTCTTGTTTGCCCAGTCCAACTGGCAATGGTTGCTCCAGAATAACTGAGCGCCACGAACAGGTGTCGCGAGACTGGGTGCACGTTTTCCGTGTCACCAGCCATGCGTGGCCCTGCCAAGCCTAACAGTGTTGAATAGAAGAGCGATAGGGTTCAGCAACATCCATCAAGATGGTCCGAGGTCACTGTACTCTTATGCATATTTGTAAACTCTCGTGTCGCACTCGATCTGTTCATCATTAATACCGCGGAAAGGTCACATTACGGAAGGATGAGCAAACGCGTTTGGCAGTCTTCCGCCAACATGAGTGTTCATTGTTTTCAGTTCCTTGAAATCCTTTTTTTGTGAGTGTGTATGTGGGGGGGGGGGGTTTCAATTAGAAACTTCGAAATTCTATAGTTAAACAGGAGTTTTAAGAAATAAATTTAAATTGTGCTTCTGCTAATAGTCATCAGTATGTACGGCATTGTATTACTCCCGCCTATGCGTTGCTTCATACAATATACATCAACAGTGCTGCAATGAAGAAGTGAATGACAAGCTCGTGCGACTCTTCTTTTTATCCCCCTCCTCCTAAAGTGAAATTGAAACGTTTTTTTTTTGTCTTTTCTGATGACTAAACGCTGGGAAACACTTAAAAATCACGTGAATATACAAAATATTGGAATAGGATGCTTATATTGCTTTCCTACGTGAGAAATTTTGTAGCTTTATCATGGTAGCAAATGTTGCATTCTGATGACTGAACACTTCAACACGTGCACTACTTCGAGAGTATTTCGTTGACATGACAATAGTCCATGACAACAGACGAGGACAACATGTATTTCTAGAAAAATCTATATGAAAATCTGAAAGCATCCATACATTTATTCAGTGACCTTCCCTCAGTCCCTCTGCAGGCACAAAAAACTGGGTGTGCGAGTGTTATTAATTTTTTTAAAAAAATTTTGTAACTATGGAACAGAAGGCGTCTTGTAACAGTAGATATTAAAGCCGGGTAAGAACATTTCCGGTCACATTATCGCTTGAACACTTCGTGACACTTTACATGAAGGACTCAGTAATTTTCTCACAATATTGCTCACTAAAGATGGGATAATTGTGACAGGAAGTCACACAAATAGAGTCCATGAAATGTTTAAATTTTGTAAAAAGAAAGAAAAAAAAAACATACAATGTCCTAATAACGTATTTCACGCCTATGAGCCGAAATGTTTCAATTTTATAGTCAGAGGTTTTTATTTTTATTTCAATTTTATAGTCAGAGGTTTTTATTTTTATTTTATTTATTTTTTTTTCAGCTTTCTTCAACCAAATACGAATTAAAGGTAATTTAAATAGGGCTTAAGTTTCACTACAGCTTCTCAGATACTGAGAAACTGTAGTGAAATCTTCTTCAGAGATATGATCTTGCGTGCTCGACCATACTGAAACCTATGATACTTCTCTGGACAATTCCTTGTGAATATTAGTGAATATTTCTGGACAAGTCCAGAAATAGGAAAACACGCGTATAGATAAACACTCAGAATCAGAAAAATGGTAACGAAATTTTCTTTAATTCTGAAAAGATTAAAAATAGATTTTTCTTTTTTAATGTGCTGGAGATTTATTTGTTGTCAAAAAATAACATATGACAAAGAACTTCGCTAATTTTAAAATTTTTGATTTTTTAAAATAATTTTTTCACATTTTAATTGATATATCTCTTAAATATGTGACGCTTTTTTGATATAAATGAAATATGCAAAACAATATGAAGCTTCTTTACCGACGAAATTATTTTTGATGACAAAGTTTACCAAAATCGCAACAAAAATTTCCAGATCCTACGTATTATTGCAATAAACAAGGAGCCTCCGTAGCTTGGTCAGTATAGACGAAGCCCTCTGGTCGGAAAGACCTGAGTTTGATTCCCGTCCAAGACGTGAGGAATCTGGTCTCTTTCGACTAAAGGTGAGTTTGCCTGTACTGGGGGACGAAAAACCCTGTACTTTCGTATGAGAGTTTTTCGTCCCCCAGTACAGGCAAACCAGTCCCGTGAACACACACATCTACAGACACAGGACACTTTGGGAGGCATAGGGATAACCACCTTATCCTTGAGTTGCGGTTGTGACCGCAACTCAACAACTACGACCTTTAATTTTTTTCGTGGGCGCTTAAGTGCCTGTTAGTACCACTGAAAGAAGAAGAAGAATTCCAATAAACAAACAAAAATTACATCATGATTGTTTTAGGTATCCGTATACAGCCAGTTTATCCAGCCAACCCCCCCCCCCAAGTCTTCAAAGATCCATTTGAAACCTCTTAACGAGATTAGCCAGTTGGTCAAACTCTCACAGTTTTAAATATTTCATTAGATTCTTCGAAAGTTTTCTAACATGGAAGCAGTCATTCTATTCCGATTAAGAAATGTTCAGGTACATGCTTTCAATAGAAACTGGGCATCGCTATGGAGTCAAGACTCATCATGAGAGGCCAACGAGAAACTTGACACACATTGCTTATCATGTCTCTCTTTAAACGTAATCACCAAAAATGCCATTCCCCTTGTTCAATACTCTCCAAGCAAGCAAAAATAAATAAATAAAAAATCAATCCTTACATCCCTGCTTAACTGAAATTTTACTCTACATCCCATGACGATGTTCTTTTCCTTCCTGCCATGTATTGAAAATTTCTGTACATCTTTTCTGTAGCCTCTCTTTAGTGATATCTTTCTATATCCAATGTCTTCCTCCTGTTATCCAATTTTTGTAACCCATCAAACCTCCAATCTATCCTCATACTAAGCATTCTATAGATATAACTAACATGATTATTCACCTAAGAATTCTCTCCGCCATTTTCATCCCCAAGAAAACTAGGTAACCAAAATCAAAGCACAGCAGTCTACATGGAATGTCATTGTCTTATAAAATGGGATAACTTTCTGATTCCTACGGTCTGTGTTTTTCAACAACCAAGTGATCATCTGCACTATTTGACTCACTTTTGCAATATGTCCTCTGAATGCAACTATTTGTCCACTATCACTCTTAAATAGTGCGTAGTGGAGCATAGTCTTTAGTCTTTAATTGCACTCCACCATGCACTATGGTGGGGTCCTGATTTACGCTCACGAGTAGACCCACACTTCACCGTGCAGGCATTCGAAACCGAAAATTCCACGGAACAGGTCGGTCAATCCTTATTCCAGGAGTGTCCCATGTCTGTAGATGCATGTGTTCGCGGGCCTGTTTGCCTATTCTGAGGGACGAAAAAAACCCGAATTTCCGGGTAAAAAACCCTCTATCTCCGAATGAGATCGGATAACTCACCTTTAGTCGAAAGAGATCAGATAAAGGTTCCTCACGTAATGGATGAGAATCGAACCCAGGTCTTTCCGACCAAAGAGCTTCGTCTATACAGACTGAGCTTCGGAGGCTCTATGGTGGGGATACAATCTTTAACTGTGCTCCACCATACACTATTCTTTAATGTCTAGTTTCGACAACTCTCTTATTCATGCCTCCCTCCTCCACATCTTCAGTTTACTGAGCACATAAGAGAATGCCACATTTTCTTTATCCAACTGTCATCCTACTATAGAAAGAAAGAAAGTAAATTGCTATAGGAAGACCTTACAGAGTCATGCTGACTCTCATAGAGTATCATACTTTTATCCGGTTCATGTATTCTGACTTTTACCAGCTTTTCCAAAACCTTAACTACTACCACCATGACTACTCCTGAGATACTAATAGATCTATATTTTGTTAAATCTGTTAAGAAAATTTTTAATTAAAACATACTTCAGAACTGGAATTAAAAAACGTCATTTGTTATTTGATTCCATAATAATGAATGAATACCACGGGGGGGGGATGGCGATTATAAATCTTTCTTAAATAGGACTAATTTATCTGATTTTAAATGGAGTTGGCAGAGTTTTTCTATTAGTAATTTAGGATTTTTCCTTAAGGGTAAAAAAAAAAAAAAAAAAAAAAAGACGAACCATAATAAGATCATATACGTGTATAATACACAAGACTGACAAACATAAATAGCACTGACTACTCGGCTTCTCACAACCTTAGCTGTATTGGTAATTATAATCAAGCATATATTTGATCATTTTTTAAAAATAAAACGTTTGGCTCAGTTTATTTCAAGCGGCAGATTATGCAATTCCTCAATTCAATTAGCCTTTTCAGTTTTATTTTTTAAGAAACATTCAGTGTTAAACACTGTTCTTGAAGGAATATTTTTTTTTCTTATTTATTTCTAGTCAGAGCACATTTAAATCAAATAATTTTCTGTTAAAAATTATTCACAGCATCTCACTTCAGTTCAAATTTAAAATTTTACGAAAAACTTGAAATCCATTTTTTTTTGTGGAATTAAATTTGGAAAACGATAAAGGATATTACGTACAGTAAATAACGTTTTCAACCTTGATATTCTTTTATCGACTAAAAGAAAATCGATACAAAAAGAAAGAAAAAACATACCTCTAAGGCAAACGACATCTCAGTGATAAAAGAGAAAAAACTGTTAAGTTGTTAGTCAAAATTGCGACCAAACATAGCCCACAGTAAGAAATGGTGAGCGAGCACTAAAAAATTTGTCAGTGTGGTAAGTCAAACGTTTCGCATAAATATAAGCTAAAAACCAACAAGGAGAAAGAATGATAACACTAGGCACAAAAAATTTTAGATCCGCACATTGCCTATAGCCTCGTCACATAGGGTAACCATATAAAATTAGGTGTGTGCAGATCTAGCATTTGAAATTTATATTGCCAAAAAAAACTGCGTAAAAGGGGCAGAGCGGTCCCAAGAGTCAAACTATTTGGAGTCCAAACAAATTCTATGATCTTTCACGGATTTCCAAATATGGATTCGGACCTAATAATATGGATCCGAACTATGCTTCGGATCCATTTTATTATCCATGTTGCCTTTTCCTAGTCAACGCTGTGCAAAATTTAGTGATAATAGTCCAAGCGGTGAAAATTAGTATAAACACATATTTGAAAATTATAGTTTGTTAACATATATGAATATAAACATGGGACACAAATCTGGCGTTTTGAGGTGTTCAATCTGATTCTCAAAGCTAAGTTTATATAATTTGCGATGTGATTTATTCTAATTTCGCTTCGCAATATATTATATTGTAATGTTGGGTATTATATACCAAAGGTTATTTGAAAAGTTGCCAATTAAACCACAGTCGTGAGTGCAATATATTAACATATATTTTAAAGTATAATTATATTCAAACACCTCTGTTGCACTATCAGAAGAACGACACGTGCCTTTTACTTCGAAGAATCTGGGGGCAAATTCCATCAAGCACGGAAGAAAATTTATAAGATTTCCATTTGCCCAGTATGAAAGGGGACTTGAAGAGTTATGAACAAAAAGAGATCATGTTTGTACTCCTCTGGCCTTATCTAACTCACATACTGTACTAATACGCTATATTTTTCAACCTTTGCGTAGTGATTACAAACTAAATAGCAAATAGTCACTACTTCTTTTCCTAAACACATTTCCTTAATGAAGCTAATATTTTTGGAACCGCTTAGACCCACTGATCACTTCCGAAGTCAGTTTTTCCCCAAGAAAGACAATTTAAAGCTAAATGGAAACGTTCAGAATAATTTTACCCCTTTTCTAGCATGGGTGATTGCTTTGAATTAGGACAAGCAACTATGAGGCCAATATATTATATCTGTTACTTTTGCCTATTTTCTTTTGGCTAATTTGCCTATTTAGCGCGATGAAAAATCCTTCCACCTCTGTATGAAACGGGCTAACCCACTTTCAGCCGAAAAAAATTTATATATAAAGTTAGGTTTCTACAATCAAAAAAGATGGCCGTTAGTAACATAGCTACGAAGGCTCTTTCCACGTTAGTAATGTTAAACCTAGAAGATAATTGAAAAATCTAACACGCTTCCTCGAAATAACGTTTCTGATATAATGTTTTTAATTTATGCAGTCCTTTATATTTTAAATCTCCTTTTTTTTCACGTTTTATTTATAACATTGGGAAGAGTAGAAAATTTTGTGTTATTTAAATTAGTAAGTCTCGTCAAAGTTTGAACTTTGTCTGTAATAAAAGAAATGGTCACTAGTGCTCAAGTCAACAACTAGAATTTATGGTATTTGTCGGTACGTGCGCTTCCAAGCATTACTTGGAAACTATGTGCCACTCTGAACTTTTCGACTAAATTCTAATGTAAGACAACCTAGAAAGCTAACTGTACATTTAATATGCCTACCGGTTCAGACCTTTTCTGATATTTCACATTTTATATAACAGGACTGCTTAAATTTATCTATCATTATTTAGTGTGGAATTTGAAATGTATGCATCACCTCTTTTTGCTTAGTAATTATGGATATAATAGCGTTCCGTGAATGGTAATTTACGATCTTTATTAAAATAAATAAAAAATATAAATAAATCACACAACTATCAATAATTAAAATACGAAAATTCGAAATCAAATTCTAACATTTTGTTATTTTAATCAGTTTTAAATTTCATACTACTGACAGATGATAATGATGTTCAACTAAAATCACTTAGGCCTAAAACCTACACGGATTTTTTTGTTATTTTATTGTCTTTTTTCGCAGAATGACGTAGATTCATGAGTAGTGCATCGAAATCACAATGAAAGATATCAGAAATAATCCAGGTAAGTTCCAATAACCTAAATTCAGCTTATTCATGTGACAAAATGGACAAACAAAAATTAAGTAATAAAAATTTACTATTTTTGATTTCTAATTGTCATTAGTATCGTTATTTTTCAATATTGATTCAATGATTACAGAAAGAGACAATATCAATGAACAATTCAGAATTAATAAAACTGATGATTACAGAAAGAAATTAATGGACATAACACACAAAATAGAGCAGGAAATTTGGAAGTGCAAACAAGAGAAATGGGCGGAACTTTGCAGTAACCTGGATCCAAGAAAAGACAGCCAACACTGGAATATTATTAGAATCCTAGACAATATCAAAAAAGAGAACCAACAGAAAACAAACTTCATCATAAATGCTGGCAAACAAGCTATTACAGATCAAGAAATTGCAAACACACTGGCAAAAACCTATTCAAACAACTCCAAACTTCAGTATAACAGAGAGGACAAGCCCCTCAATAAACTCACAAGTCAAATGCTAAAACAAGCAAGAACATACCAAACTAATGACATCTTCTCCGAAGAATTTACACTAAGTGAACTAAATTCATCAATCGAGAAAACTGCACCTAATAAATCCCCTGGTAATGATCTTATCTTTGGTCATATGGTCAAACACCTTGGCAAAAATGCCAAAGAACAACTTCTGGACATTCTCAATACCTCTTGGCGAACGGGCAAACTTCCAAAAGAATGGAAAAAATCAGTTATTGTACCCATCCTGAAACCTGACAAAAATGCTGCAGAATGTCAAAGTTACAGACCTATCGCATTAACTAGCATACTTTGTAAAATTACTGAAAGAATCATACACTCCAGGCTTATGCACTGGCTGACAAAAAATAAGAAAATCAACTACTACCAAACTGCTTATAGAACTCGTCATTCGACAACAGATCAATTATTCCATTTCTGCCAAACAATAATAGACTCATTTCAGGAAAAACCAACAAAAAAGACAACTGCCATATTCCTTGATATGACTGCTGCTTTTGATCGTGTTTGGATCAAAAAATTAATACAAACAATACATGATATTGGAATTAGAGGAAACGCTTTAATCTGGATTGCTGATTTCATCAGAGGAAGAAAGATCAAAGTCAGAATCAATACAGCAATATCAAAAGAGCGGAGAACCTGGGCTGGTGTTCCCCAGGGCTCAGTACTCAGTCCCTTACTATTCCTTCTATATGTCAATAATATTCATCCCTACCTTACAGAAGACACAAAAGTAACTTGCTATGCAGATGATATAGCCATCTGGCACACTAGTGCTAAAATCAAAGAATCAGAGGAAATTCTAAACAAATCCATGAGAGGATTAGAAAAATGGTCAAACGAACTCAAACTTAAAATCAACCCAGACAAAACAAAACTAAGTACATTTAGTACAGACAGGAAAAATAGACATTCCTACAATCCCAAAGTCATGATCAATAACAAGCTAATTGAAAAAGTCACAAATCCAAAATACCTTGGTATTACGCTTGATCAGGAATTACGTTTTGCACAACACATCTCTAACACTTCCAACAGAGCTCTAAAAAAATTAAATATACTGAAAAGGCTTTGTGGAACAAATTGGGGTGCAAAGCCAAAAATCCTCAAAACTACTTACACTACACTAATAAGGCCAATAATGGAATATGCAGCACCTATCTGGTCACCTTCGGCTTCATCGGTAAAGAAAAACCTAGACAAAATACAAGCAAAAGCATCCAAGATTATCATTGGTGCAGTCTCATCCACTAACAACATCAGAGCCCAACAGGAATGTGGGCTTGACCTGCTGGAGGACAGACGAAAATTTGCCACCATAAAATTCATAAATAATATCAGAAGCTACCAAAGTGATCATGTCTCCCTAAAAACCTATGAACATTGGAACCAAATTTGCAGACTTCACAGATCATCGACTTTACAATATGATGACACTATCAGGAAAGAAATAGGTCTTGATCAGCTAAATGTCCACATAAACAAAGAACCTCTATTTTCCAGTCCTTTACCTTCAAATACCTTCATAAATCTAAACCTTACCAAACTCTGTACAAAAAAAGAACCAAAAGAAATGCTTAAAGAAAAAGGCCTAAATACCATCAACCTTCTTTCATCCTCCAAACAGGTTATTTGTTATACCGATGGATCATCAGACACCAATATGATTAATGGAGGCGCTGGTGTTCTCCTTCTACTCCCGAAAGGTGAAAAACTTTCAATAAAAGTTGGATCTGGGAGAATCGCTTCCAATTTTACCAGCGAACTCTACGCAATAATTAAAGCACTAGAAGCCTACTTAAATCTATCATCATCTCAACAATCTGAAGGAATTATAATTTACAGTGACTCAAGATCAGCTATGGAGGCAATCAAAAATGGCAATACCAAGCTCACACAAGACATCCATAAACTCTTAAATCATCTAAAGTGTTTAGGTAAAAGTTGCATTCTACAATGGATTCCTGCTCATGTAGGCATTGATCACAACGAAGCAGCTGATAAATTAGCAAAAGAGGCCAGAGAACTCAACCAAGAAACTCATATGATAACTCTTGCTGATGCCAATGCACTAGCAAAAGCTAAACTAATTCCATTGAAATCAGTGATACAACATCAAATTCCCGAGATCAATGCTGACAGAAGGACCTCCACTACGATAGCAAGACTACGAACAGGACATTATAGAGGAATGAAGATCAATACAGATGATACGAGAACATATAGAAACTGCAACAACTGCCCCAATACGGAACTGACACCCACTCACATCTTTACCTGTCCAGCAATTACAGCAGCCTTGCAAGAAATAGATCCTAATCCTGAACAACAGCTCTATACAAACAAAATCACAGACATAGCCAAAGCAGTACAAAGAGCGCACGGAAACATCTAAGACTCTTCAAAGGACAAGACAACAACAACAACAACATCGTTATTTTTCAAATTAATCATATTAACGTTACTGTTTGTTGTTCTCATTCTACAACTGTTTATTTAATGTGTATTTTGCATTTTTTTTTAAATATTTTTATTATGTTCATATTTATTCGCACTCTTTTTTTATGTATTCTGTAAAAAAAAAAAAAAAAAGTTTTTTTTTATTTATTTTTTTTTTTTATTCGTTCTGCACATACCGACCACTGAATTATTATAATCTTTTATTTAATACTGTGTTTCCCGTATGGGCAGCGACTGTCAATACCGATCCTCTTCAATTCCCTGCGCATAGATAAAAGTCGGGAAGAGTCTTCATTAAATGCTTCAATCAATTGCTGCACACAGGAAGTTCTGTTTGTCCGTACAAGCCTTCTCAGACGACGGTGATCTTGTAACTGATTGGCTGACTGTCTTAGGACCACAGTAACGCCTCTTAGACAAACAAAATGGGTTATTTTTCCACTGATTAAACATCCAGGATATCTCATCTTTTGAGAAACCAGTCTGCTCTGATGTTTTCAAAATCGTAGCTCCAGCTAGACGGGCACTCACAATAAGCCCCTTTATCGAACTTCGAAAGATCCTTTGGTTTTTTTTTTTTTTTTTTTCATTGTCAACACTGTTGACGATTACTGACCAGCAGCATTCTTAAATAGTTGCCTAGAACTTACGTATGTCTGCATAAAGGTTTCTAATTCACGGGCCTGTATATGTAGAAGCGGTCTAAAGATAAATACCCTTCAAAACTACGTTTCTTCTAAATAATAATATCTAAACAAGTGAATAAAAATAAAGGAAAGCGAGATATAAAACCAAAAATACTATAAGGAAATAACAGCGGAATATGATTTAAGTAATAGGAAAGATGATGCGGTGGCAATTAACTTTAAAAGTAGTTAAAGGTTTAAGGGGAGGGGAATGAAGATTGACAACCGCATTGCAAACAGGGAAAGAATTTAGATAACTCTAAACGGGGTTTTAAAAATAAAACCACACATTTACAATCTAAGTATCCAGAACATCACAAGCAGAGCTACTGGAACTAAAAGTCAATTGAATGATATGCAACTTCAGAATTCCCACGTCAATGAGAAAAGATTTATAATTATTATATTTCACGAAGAATTTAGACATCGCATGACATATTTATCTTAATAATCAAGGATCTATATAATTACATGCTACGTCACTTTGAAAATCTTTAACAGCAATAATCAACAATAATAAAAATTGAATAAAGATAAATAAAAAAAAATTGTCGTGATGATAATTGCTAGATGGCCCTAGGGGATAAACGCGGGAATCTGCCGCAACTTAATCGGTAATTTATTAATTATATTCAGTCTATTTAGTAAATTCTTGAAATTGAATCATGACAAAAATTTTTATAGCGATTTTTATCCGACGTTCAGTTTCATATCTTTGGCAATCGGTGTGGGAGGTTTCTATATTCCTTACCAGTAAACTACTTTTCACTCAGCGACAATGACATACCTTTTCGATACATAATTTACTCCCATATGAGGATTCCTGCTTATTGTCTATTCTTGGAGCATTAAATACTGGGTAACCGGTGTATCAACTAACCGTGTTGTAGTTGAAGGAAAATACGTACTCTCTCTCTCTCTCTCTCTCTCTCTGTGTGTGTGTGTTTTGCGATCTCAGCTATTTAATACGGAACATGGAACAGTAAAGCCGAAGTTGTTGCCTCACAGAGGAATGTTCCTGATAACAGAACTAAAATAGCGTAAATAGTTTAAGCGAATATTTTAAATGTCGAGTTCCTTTGATTAATTGAGAAATCAAAGGGAAAAAACAATCAGTCGCTATCATTTTAATAAGAGACAGGATGCCAAAATGATGAGAACGAATCCGATTATTTGAAATAATGGAAATAATCCTTACTAGAATCAGGGGCTTCATTTAAGAGCTCCTCCAGTCATTTTCTCATAAGCACTGTTTTTCATCTACCTCTGTTCTTTGAAACAGAACCTTTTTCATCCTGTTTTTCTCGATGAATACAACTTCCAGCTTTTCAAGGAACTTGTTAAAAAAAAAAAAAAAGAGGTAAAAAAAAAATAAGTCACGTGGTGGCTGTCATTTCGTGCAGTTTGAAACCTGCGCGAGATGAAATTTCTCTACCAATTAACAAAATTTAATGGAAAACAAAACTGATTTGCGAAGTTCTCATGTCATACTTCGTAAAAAAATAAATAAAATAAATAAATCACGTACAGAAGCTCAAGAGAAAACAAAATAAATTTTTAACCTTCCTAACCATATTTTTAGTTGTTTAACTAAGTGTTCCTTAAATCAATAATGAAAAGAGTAGCACAATTAATTATTCAAGAATAAATACATATTTTAGAAACAGGAATAATAGAAATACTTCATAAACAGAAAATGGGATTATTTATTACCTTGATGTTCCCAAAACAGATCTATAAAGACGCAATTACTACATGAGAATAATGAAAATGAATGACCCACTAATTTTTATACAAAAATGATTTTCTATACAATTCTTTTGCCGAAATAAACAGAACGTTATTTAGTGATCCCACATGACGGCGATACAATAACAAATCTACAGGACAGTCAACTGTGTCATCATACTCACGTGTATGTTGACATTATGCTTCTATTAGATACAAAATGAGGATAAGATAAAACTCAAGAAGGTAATAGAGACTTGTGTTCTATTGAACAAAACACGCACTGTACCTTTTGAAGATAACAAAAGATTAAGTAGATGAAGTTATAGTCGCCTTCTAATCCTACTGATAGCATTCTCTTATTTATCTGGAAAATATACTCAGTTTTTATTACCTGACATTGGTTCTCTTAAAAAACATAAAATTAACGGTACAAAGTAACAGATTTCAAATATTATTAGGAATAATATTATAAAAGGCACTTACTGTAATTTGGTAAATTATGGCACTAAGGTCATAATGCTTCACTTAAAATTTCATTGTTTTTTTAATTCTAGTGTAATAATGTACAGATTTGGTACCCGGATGATCCAGGAGCACTTAACATAATTACTTGAGAAAGAATCAATCACAACTCAAAGGCATGCCTACGACATTTCGTTTTGGATTCTTTGTTTTGTTGTCTCCGCGCGGTTAGCCTAGTGGCTTTGCGCTTCGCAACCATATGCCTGGGGAAGGAGTGTCCTAGGTTCAATTCCCGTCCACGAAGTGAGGAGCTTAAGGATCTGCCATAGCCAAGTTAGCCGGTCTTGGGCGTCGGCAGCAGGGTTTTTTCCTCCAGTTTATCTGGGGTTTTTCATCCCGCAAGCAGGCAAACCGGCCCCGTGAACACACAGGTTACAGTCATAAATACTTACGGCAAGGAAGGCAACGGGAAACCACCTTGCTCATAATCATCTCTCCCTAGAATATAGCTACCCTCCCCCGGCCGTATGACAGATGGGAACCAGAAGAAGTTTTGTTGTCATAGCGAATAACAGTTGGACAGAAACCTGAAAATTTTTAATTTGACAAGTTGTCCGATGGTACTAAAGATATTTGTGGGATAACTATTGTTTCTCCCACAGTATAAACAGTTGTAACTTCAAAACTATTCATGCAAGGACTTAATTTGAAACACCTAGAAGCTAAAATTCAAATGAAGAAAATGGATATCATTCCTGTTTTGTTTTGTTTTTCTTTTAAGTTAGAAAGTGTAAAAACAATTCTCTTGTTCTCTTATTAAAAAAAAAGAAGAAGAGGAGGAGCACGGCGTTTTAAAATTAGTCCCCAATTCATTGAAAAATATAGGCGTGCTAGTCATCGAGAGTAAACATCTCGATGACTAGCACGGGTGATTTTTTATCACAGCCAAGGTTAGCTCTGCCATTGTAGTTATTCCCTCTTTTATCCCCCCCACCCTACTCCACAAAAAAAAAAAAAATACACGAAATGATTGGAAATGTCACTGGTTTGCTCTACATTCATTTAACTAATGATATCTATTGCATTTGGAGGTCAGGTAAAAAATAAGTAAACACAATTGCCGGTGACAAAGTGCAAGTACTTTTTTTTTATTATTCATATCGTAGTTTTTGGTCATTTATCAAAGATATTTGAACTTTTTTGTCTAATATAAAGCAAAATTAATTTCTTTTTTTCACTGCTGCTGGAAAAATAGCATTCAGATGAATCCCGTGTGACATAAATGGTTTGGTTGGTTGCGCGGACCACACCAAGTGACATGAATATTAGTTTATGGATCCGGAAACAATCAGTTCACTAACACATTATATACGAAATGGAACGAATATAAACTGGCGGAACGAATCAGTATAGAGCATTTACTGTGGTTGTGTGTTCAAAGTAGAGATAACAATCCAATTTAGTTCATTATCGATGACTAAGCAAACACTATACCTTCAAGTTACTTAAATAAAATAACTGAGTAGATGTAAATGTACACATTAATACTATTTTTAATATCAATACAAGCATATACTAATTACGTTTAAAATTAATAAGTATTATACATTAAAATAATTCAGCAGATGATTAAATAAAATGATTAATGAAACAGAAAAACAAGTGCTGTCTGAACTTGTCGAACATTATTTGCAGTATTTTATTTATACGTTTACCCATTTTTTTTTGCAATGAACATGTTCCAAATTCTACTAGAGGGCGGTAGTAGCACCAAACTTAATCCAAGATAAATCCACATAATCTAAATATTTCCTTAAAAAAAAAATACAAGGAAACAAAGTTGATTTGACATAATGAGTTTCATCATCAGCAAATGGGAATTTCGTTACGGCCTCATTAAGCCTAATCTTTCTAAATCGCGTACATTCGTCAGAAGAGTTCATTCCCCTCGTAACGTACAGTTTGAGGTTTAATGTTAAATGAGTAAAAAAGAGGAAAACGAGCAGCTGAGAAAAACAAAAATACTACAGGGAAAATAATAGTAGAATGCAGCATTTGTTGTGGATAAGATGCCGTGTTTGTGCTGTGTTGGGTGCCACCGTTTACGATTCATTTAAATGTAATATGTACAGTCATCAAAAGATTACGTAGCATTACCTGAAAGAAAACAGCTAATACGGACTATCAAAATACTCGCTCCTAATTGTTATTGAAAATAAGAACAACTTATCCTCTTTAAACATACATAAAAAGGGTTGACGACCATATGTAAACAGGAAAAATAAAGCCTTTCTATTAGAATTTAAAAAAAAAAACAACGTAAATTTTACACACACACATATATACATATATATATATATATATATATATATATATATATATATATATATATATATATTTATATATTTCAAATGTATATATATATATATACATATACATATATATACATATACATATACATATACATATACATATACATACATATACATATACATATACATATATATACATACATACATATATATATATATATATATATATATATATATATATATATATATATATATATATATATATATAAATAAGAATTATTTAACATAAAAGCGAAAGTGCACACATTGTAGTAAGTATATGCCGTAATCCATATAATAACTGAAAATAATACTATCTTCAACATTTAAGAAACAATATTAATAAATAGCATATTTTGAAGAATGGGCATAAATTAATTAGAAACTAAAATAATTATATCTGGTAAGTTAAGCAATATTCAAATTTATTAAAATTATAGAAATACAAACATAAGTATAGTGGAATACAGTTATAGACACGAATACTGTCTTTAACAGAACCGGCGCTACCGTCTTTGCCGCCCGCATGCAATTTCTATCTAAGCGCCCCTGAAACGATCCGGGCGTGTTCTTTTACGATAATAATAATTTAAATTATTTGAAATTTCTTAAATAAATTTTGACAGAACAGCCGCACGTTGGTTCGCTAAATGTAACGAACCAGGGGTGTTGACTAGGCAGGATAATCGTTAAAAACCTGAATATTCAAAAAATTCTCAAAAGTTAAAGCAAATTTTGATAAAGCCACTTCACTTTAATCGTCGAATATAATGATACGGGGATTATAGCCTTCTCACCGACCAGAATCGCTAACAAAATTAAAATGAATTTTAATTAAAGTTAAAATTTATATGAACTAAAGTTTAAAAAAATTCTTACATTTTACAAGTTACTGAATTCTTAGTAACTTGTAAATTTTTTTTAATAATTTTTATAAGTGGAACTATCTTTTAGGAAAATAAAAGAAACTCAAGATAGATGAGAAAATAGAAAAGAATTCAGAAATAATTAGTATTTAATATAAGTATTCAAAAAATTACATCTTTACAGAATAACAGAAAATAAATTAAATTACATAAATATACTCGAAATTTTTTAAATTAAAATTTTAGGATTTTTGATTTCATATTCACAAAATGAGAAATAATGGTCTTAACGTCTAATTCCGCACATATATCATTTTCAATAGCTATTAACGCCAAACTAACAAGCCTTTTTTGTGACATACTTGTTCTTAAGTAGGTTTTAATCAATTTCAACTGGGAAAAGGAACCGCTCACTACACTAACAGGTAAGGTTAATAGTATTCTTAAAGCAATTGAAAAGTTAGGGAAAAATAAATTATTGGGCACAATAAAATTAAGAATATCGAAAGGGTTTTGAATATTTAAATTATCCTTCCGAAAAATATCCCGGGAAACACATAACTCGTCATATTGCTCGATTGCATTTACGTCTTTATTGTCGCCGTCCTTCAAGAGAATCTCTAAATCGTCATAATTTTTTCGTACATCTTCGTTATTAATTTGTAGTAATCTATACAAGAAATTGACATTATCACAATATGTTTTTAGTTGTTCAAAACGCTCTATTAACGAACACATTGCAACGTCTAGAAGTGTATAAAACACATTCACCCTAAATTTATCTTCTGGCGATTGTGGCGTTTCGTCATGATGCTCGTAGTAAAATTGTCGTGTCTTTCGTCATCGAACTTCTGTACCAGTTTTAAATTCTTGTTCTCCATCCACCTCTTCACTCAGTTCTTTTACCGTTTTTAGAACTCTTTAAAATTTGTATCTGATCGATACTCTTGTAAGAATATTTTTAAGTTTTCGATAGATTCTAAAGCAAGGGTAATGTTCATATTTTTGTCTTGAAGCATTTTACTCACAGGGTTTATTCTGTTAAGTAAATCATGCCAAGTTATAAGAGAGCAAATAAATTTGTAGTCCTTTATTTTAGCACATAATGTTTGTGCTTCATGCTGAGTTTTTTTTTATTAAAATTTCCAGTTGTTCCATTATTGTTGCACATAAACCACGCCCTGTGGAATCTGATATATCTGCAAAACCTAAAAAGTTTTTCCTGATCTTGACAATTCCATTGTCACAGGAAACAAAGCGAATAATAATGGTCATTTGTTCTGTTTTACTTGCATCAGGTGTGCAGTCTAAAATTATGGAATAATATTTAGATTTTCGAATTGATAATAAAATTGTATCCCTGATTGCGTTACTTAAAGTTTCCAATATTTCATTTTGACTGTCTTTATTCAAATAGTGTATTTGAATTGTTTCGTTGTAGGGCCGTTTCAACATGATTTTCCATAACGGGATCAAACTTCGCAAACAGTTCGACTAATTTTTAAAAATTGCCCTTATTCCTTTCATATAAATTATCAGATGATCCGCGAAAAGTTAGTTTGGCTACCAAGGAATTTTATAATTTCAATCAAGGGTTCTAAAACACTCGTCCAATGTTTCTTTTCCATTTCATACATGCTTTGAGTCTGGAAATCAATAGTAGTTTTGTTTTTTATTTTATCAAGTTCCTTCCATTTTCAGAAATTTTTCACATGAGTTAAACTAGTCTCGTGTCTATGCAAAGTTGTACTTGCATTTCTCCAATCGTTATAACCTTCTACAAGAGACTACTTGATTCAGTAGGTGCGAAAAGTTTGCAACAAAAGCAAAAAAACAGAATTTAAAGTTTTGGAATAAATGAGCCATGTTCTTGGCACGAGCTCCCCGTTTTCCATTTTTCTATTATAATACGTGTCGCCAAATTTACGACCATATGTATCTCTGGGATATATTATATTTTTCTTTTGAACAGGCCCCCATTTCAATTAAAACAACTCGTAATTTTTCATCAATATTTCCCCATTCACCTGGATCTTCTAAATTTACAGGACTAACAATATGTTAGTTTCGTGGTCAACTACAACTAAATTTTCTCTTAGCTGTTTTTCACTTAAATCATGCATCTTGTTAAAAGGTTGCAATAGTACTTTCATGCAAACTGGATGATGTGCGCGGTTCGTCAACTCTGATTTCTGATGTATCGAGTTGGTTACAATCTGCATCAGAATATTTTAACAAATTTATTAAGAGCCCCAGTTTGTTTCTTAATATCTGCTTCTTTCGCAGCGTGACGCTTACGATTTTGTGCACCGGATAACTTTTTTTTTTAAATTTTGATTCCATTTTTATTTTATACCCACAAGAAATTATTACACAACACGACACAGAGACGAAATAATAGTCCGCACTGCGCTACTGTCAGTAGCCTACTGAGATGCGTGCCATATGACTGGTTAACTAGCAACAAATGTTTTGTACGAAAATTCGTTTCTGCGCATAAAAACCGATCAAAGAGACGGCAATATACAATTTTTGTTAAATTTTTATTTGGTGTATCCGGCCTTATTTATTTTAATATTGATCATTCTAAGAATTTTTTGTTTTTATGATAAAAATTTTGTTTCTTAAAAATGAACTTATGAACCGTGCCCAGACGGCGGCGCCCGCATGCACTGCATGCTCGCTTCCGTCGGTCCTGATTATTAATATATTATATTTATTACTTGCTAGATTTTTACTCCACATTCGCGATGATATCGTTTTTACCATTCTAGGTGTATTGTATTTATACTAAGTAATCGAAAATCGTGGAAAGACTTGAATAAACTCACAAAAAAAAAAGCAGATAATTTTGGAGTGTACTGTATCACTACTTACTATATTTTCCCCCTTACATTAAAAAATGCAAGTTATTATATTCCTTGATATATTAGGGATACGAACTCACAGGAAAAACTGAATATTTGAATTTTATAAGTATGCAGGCACCTTTATTTCTCATTCTTTACTGATTACGTCATGATATTAGATCATTTCAGGATCGGAATTGACGATATTTAGAACATTTCTCAGGGACTGTGAACAACACGAAGCAGTGGATCCCACCTTTTTTTTTTTTTTTTTTGATCACGACAATCAAAGGGGATAGAGTGATATTTTCTTGGCACTCCCTGATACTATCGAGCAAGAAATGAATGATGTAGTCACTAAGTAAACATCTTCACCGACCAAGTACACCCATTCATATCTACCGTTTAACCTGCATATGATGGACAGTTGCGACATGTCATCCAGGAATGATTACGATTACGGGTACATGATATTTACTCGAGCTTAACGGATTAGTCTTCCTAAGTCACAGGATCTACTGAGCGTCTTTGAGATGTCGTGGAAGGTTATTCGTGACAGGAACTAATTACCTATATATATATATATATATATATATAATTTTTTTTGAAATATTTTCAAGAAATCTTTCAAATTTGAAAACATCTAATTTTTCCATTTAAAAGATTTGCTTATGCTAAATTTTGCACTCCCTCACCCCCCAAAAAACCATTTTATGTGGCTATTATGCAATGGAGTAAAATAAATTTTCTTTTTATCATCATGTTAGTGAAATCATTCAGTAACATTTATGTTAGAAATCGCAATATCGAAACTGAGCAATCTAAATATTGCGATAAAATTAAATATGATCGGGAAAAAAAATCTTAACTATTCCTCAAGCATTATTAAGAAAATCAACTGTAACACATTAAGGTTGATAATTAAAACAAATATGGTTTTATAAAAATAAATAAAAAATAAAAAAAAGAACTATAAATACCTGTGACAGTGAAACGTCGTCTGCTTCTTCCCCATCTGCACCATATTTATTTCCTTCAAATACGTCAAGTGTCCTGGCCATTTTTCTTTTCTTCTTTCTTTCAGAATGAAACGTAGTAATTCATATAAATATAACAGGCAGAATAATAAGATAAAATCGAACGTATATCACAATTATTACACACATATACGAATATAATTCTTCATTAGCGAATGTTACACTCGCATAATATTAAATTATATTTAGCTTCTAAATATGTATTTAAAATATTTATATGTATAAATATAAGTATTTTTAAATTAATTATTTATATATTTTATATTATAAGTGTTTATATTTATATACATAATATTATCAACTGCTTTAAATATAAATAGATGCGAAGAGCAATGTACATACTAGTTATGTATGAAAATCGTTTGATGTTTACGATCTCATACAGGAAATGCGTTTCTGACTGATTTTTTTTCTTTCTTTAGCCAAACTACAGATCATAATGTAATGGCAGAAACGATTGGGCTTTTTATTTTTATTTAATTCATATTGGCAATTTGTTATTAGTAATATTTGTTAATATAAGTTTATACAACAAAACATGTAAAACACATACTGAATTTGACATTTTAAACTTAACGTGTGTTCTTATTCACTGAGGTGGGAGTGAAAAATCGAGGTGGCTATTTATTTCCAGGATAAAACATCTTCAGCATAAGTTTCCTTGAACAGCTACTAAATTTAGCTGCTTTCTTTTTCTACCTTCCCACTAAACATACGTAACACTCGAGTTTATTTATAGCATCTCTAACATCTTCCGCGCAACGTTATCCTCCCATGATATTTATCAGTTACACGAAATAAATTAATTTCTTAACACTTAAAACAGATGTAATCTCAAAGGGTGGCATTTCTACATTAATAGGTATTAAATAATGCAGTCGCTCATACGCTTAAACATTGAACCTACCATTTAGAGACATGCTATGTTACGTTATTATTTATGATGCTAATAAAGTAAGTAACAAATCACGTTTAACTTCTAGTACAAATAGTATAAAAGATTCTACATATCTCGAACATATACAAAATAGACTGCGCATATACTGCTACAACATAATAAACAAAATATTTAAATATATTTAGGTTTAACTTTTTTTTTTTATTTAAATTTTAACTTCTCTCTTGGTGAGACTCCAGGTTATTTTTATTATTATTATTTTTAATAATAATAAAAATAGCATATATATATATATATATATATATATATATATATATATATATATATATATATATATATATATATATATATATATATATATATATATATATATATATAGTGCAATTTATTGTTTCCATGGAAATATAAACATTTACGTCACGTCCATCTGATTTCTGATGATGATTTTTTTATAGTATAGTAAGGCTTATTTCTCGCGTTTTTTTATAATGTGAGGAATATTTATAAGCACTTTTTAATCAAAGGAGAATTTAGCCTAATTCATAAAGTGGAAGGATTTAATTTCTAGGAAATGCAGAGCTTATTCCAGCAAAAAAATAGACAAACCTTTTGTCTGTTTTTCGGAATTCCCTTTTCCCAGTAATTCTAACCAAACGAACCCAATGAACAAAAGAAGAGGTAAATCATTTAAATTTTCTTTTTCTCTCACACGTCTGTGCTCAATAAATAAATAAATAATAAAAATAATAAATAAATAAAATAATGAATTGATTATTAATAAATAAAATAATAACTAATTACATGAAGAGTCAAAGGCTTCAATTCGGCGAGATGAACTTATTTAAGTTAAGGGATATTGCATCCCTTAAATTAAGGTGAAGCTTGCAACGCATAGAAAGGTGGAGCTTGCTCCACCCTTTCTATGAGTTGGCTCAGCTTGCACTACCAAATGGGTCAGGTGCTGCACTATCCAGGTATTTGCTTACGCTTGGAATCGCCGAACTTTATATAGTTTCTATATTCGACATGAAACTCATTGAGTTTCTTATTCGGCTAAGAAACAATATGGGATGCAATATCCCTTAACTTAAATAAAATAATAATAATTTGATCAGATCGTGTTCCCGCACTGTCTTTGGCATCTGGTGATCAGTATTTCTCAAGAACAATTAATTATACTTTATATTTTAGAGGACCTTAATCGCTAACAGTGATAGTATTCGTTAGTGTAGCGAAATTTCAGTTTCTGATCATGGTTTCATGGCAGCTTCGAATAGAAGGGAATCTTGACTAGCGTTAAACAAAACTGAGAATAAGAAACAAAGCAGAAAAAAAAAGAAAGAAAGAAAAGGTGAAACTTTATACCTTGTCCTCATAAGTTTACATGTCCTGTGATTAAAAAACATTCATAGATTGACGGGTACCACCAGCGTCAGTGATCGCAGTGCTCTAAAAAATAAGAGTTAATTGTTTTGTCCATTTAAATCAAAATTGGGCCTTCATACCATGTACGCTCACGTTTAATACTCATCGTGTTCAACTTTAACCTTTATGATACCTATACATCGTGTGACGTGTTGGAAATTAACTTTGAATACACATGTCCTAATTCAAAGTTCCAAATATGTATAAACGCCTCTCGAATTTTCCTCTCAGCTTTGATATTTTTCCATGCAAAGAGTTTACATATCAAAAGATTACAGTTTTCAATGAAGGTAAGATCCAGGCGGTTTTCAGGCCAAGGTAGGCATGAAATGTTCCCTCGTCTTAAAAATCTTTGACCTAAAAGCAAGAATCGCTTCAGCAGAATAAAACAAACACAATAGGGCTCTGTTTACAGAAATAGAATGACGTATCCCTCTTTTAGTTCTTTATCTCGTGCTGAGTTATCATGGCAACTGCACTTCTCTCTACATTACCGTAGCGATCTAAAGCTGATGGAAGCAAATTGTTCCAAATCATCAATATCGGAATTATCATTGATTACTCCAGTCAAAAGATGAGTTTACCTTACTCCCGGGTACAGCTTTACTAAAAATAAGTCACGGCACATGGCTGCAGAAGATCACTGTTTCTTTTAAACATTCAGGAACTACTTCACCTTTAGCCTAAATAGCATCATCTGTGCTATTTAGGCTAAAGGTGAAGTAGTTCTTGAATGGTTTGGTTCCTTTTTGAACCATGGACAAAAGATCATGTTAATGTTCTTTTGCCTTTTAGTAAAGGAACACGTGGATCGATAAAAACAGGGAAAAAGAACAGCAAACTTCAAGTGCTTAGGTAACAATTAATCTTAAAGCCAATATTGAACCATTTTCTGTAAACTGTCCTGAAACAGATGGCCATACTCCAGTAGCGAAGATACATTAGGTAAGAAGTGGCAACAATGCTGTGGGCTTCAGCGTGAAGGGCTCTCATGACAAGACTCGTACTATATTTGTGTGTGAGGGACTACCGTTCATTATTTTTTTTTTTCGTCCCCGTTATGAAGCCACACGTGCTCAAGTTGTGCTAATGTGATGATTTTTCGTTCTCAACTGCTGTCTATACACGCTTCTGCTTTTAAAGAGCAGGTGATTAGTCAAGAGCTTTGATTAGCAGTGGCGAATTGCTCTTGACTTGACAGTGGGAACATTAGTATACCAAAAATAAATATAAAATCATTATATTCTAACTTATTTTTAGGTCATTTCCGCCCATGAAAGGTTGTAAACCTATAATACTATCATACCATGGGTGATCTAAAGTTTTATTTTCATTTTTTCATATTTAATTAATTTTGTATTTTTTTACATAATCTGAAAGTCCTGTTCTGGAGACCAAACACTGAACTTTTTTTAAGTCACTTCAGGCCTCCAGTAAGTGTGACAGTGATCTCACACCAGGCGATGAAGTTCATTTGCTACGGTGCCCATGGAGGGATTCAAACCCGCGCTGGAGAGCAGATACACTCGCATACTATGTTGGCTGGAGAGCGGATACACTAACTACTCGGTCAACGCTCGTATACTATATGTTTTTAAAAACATCATAAATACTTCTTCATTTAAAACGAAACAGTTCCACGTAATGTGCGAATAAACTTCATCAATTCACTAGACTTTCTTGTGGTGTAAAGTTTCGCAGCATGTCAACAGAGATTCTGGAAAATATTACAGTGTGTGTGTGTGGCTTTCCATGCTACCCACAAAAGTTTAGTCGTGTCGTGGTGTATTTTCACTTCTTCAAATTCGAAAATCATGCCTATTAATCTCTGACACCGGTTTCAAATTTTTGACACCGGTTTCATCTACATTAATGCGGTCCATCATGTTATAGCAAAATCAATAACTTAGAATTTTCCATTTGACATATTCTGTCACAGTTCGCATTCTTGCAGACGAAGGGAAAGACATTTATCCACAGTCTTCCAAAATGTTAATTATGGTAGTCAACAGTGTGGAATCGTCTATTTCATATAACTCTTGACGTGATATAGAATTTAATGGAAACTTTCAAGGAACTTTTTCCAACAAAGAAGATGAACAGGCAGAATATTTTCTCGCATTGGGGTTCTTCTGCATGCTATAAAAAACTTGGACGTTCTCCTTCCAAAGATACAAATGTCATTTCATTTATGTACCTTTTTTTTTTTTCTTTTTTTTTTTTTTACATTTAAATATTTGAATCAGCTCTGATTACTACTTATGTTCATCTTGCATTACTGCCTTATCCTAATCTTTCTCTCTCTCTCTCTCTCTCTCTCTCTCTGTATCTATCTCTCGACACATCCATCAGAATTTGTTAGGTATTAATATTTCTTTATTTTCTTTATTTTTTTTTTTTCTAACCAGTCCCCACATACGAGAGGTTTCAAAAACCTACAGCAAATTGTTGCTGTATGTAGGTACACTTTATGCCTCTCTAAAATCGTGCGGATATTTTCTGAGAATTACATGAAAAATGAAACAGTTCGCTAGTAATAAATATTAACTAATCTAATTATAAGCTGATTAAAATTTTTCTTCTATTTTTGTGTAAACACAGACAAAGAAAATAGAACAAAGGTGAATAAATTTAGGGGGGGAAAAATGACCAAAGCAGTTGTTTATATTGCGGTACAGAGAATTAATGGCTTTCAGAGTAATTACCAATAGAGGAAGTATCTGCTGAAAGAAAAATTGTGTAAATCACTTGAAGTTCGCACTTTTGTGCTACTGGAAATAACCAATTTATTAATATCGTGACTTCAAATTATTGTTTTCCCTCTTCTTTTTGACAGTTCATTGCCACATTGTGCAAGAATTTGCTGATAATGATTGGCTAAGTTGTAGAACAGGATATCGGCCCTGATGCCAACTGAATATTACAAACGACTGATTTTTATGAGTTGAGACCTACTGATTGGGCCTTCAGGGTGGATTTAAACTCAGCATGCAGGGTGGGAGAAGAATATGGAATCTAAACAAAACAGCTATTAGAGCTTAAAACTATCTAAGGGAAAAAATTTTTACAGTATTTCTACTCTCAGTATATATTTTTCCTGACAATAAATAATGACAATTGATTCAAAACGGCATTAGTTCCGGCTTTAATTGATGTATAAAACTATAATTAAGTACGATATATATATATCAGCCAGCCAAAGCTGTTTAACGATTAACTCAAGGTAAAGTGAAGAAGTAACGACTTATAATATATATAAAACAGTTAATTTTTATAATATAAAGAAAACTGTTTTTTTTTTCATATATTATGTTCCGAGAACGGAAACGAATAAAAAAAAATCCTATACACTAAAGTTCCCAAATCTAATACGTAGTTTCACTCGAAATCAAAATCTTATAGTGTAGTTAAAGTACTGCCATAGAGTGGAACTAAAATATTTACTTTTACAACCATCACTGATAATTGAGCTACCGATGCTACTAAGGCTACGGATGATTTTTTAAAGCCATTGGGGAAAAAAAGCATGCAAACAACTGCCATCCATCTTATAATCTTAAACCTCTAATAATTCCTAGTGTTGTCTGTTTCGAAGTTAAAAACAGACAACACTGCGTTTTGTTAGGTATTAATATTTCTTTTAATTAATTTAATATTAATTAAAAGAAATATTAATAATTTCTTAATATTAATTATTAATTAAAAGAAATAATATTAATTAAAAGAAATATTAATAATTTAATTTCTTAAAATTAATTTAATATTAATTTTTAACGAGGTTAAAAATTAGTAAACTGCGTTTACTAATTTTTAACCTCGTTTACCTAATTGTTTTCCCCAAATATCGACTAATTTGGTTACAGGCTGAAGAAAAGGTATAGAAATGTTCTTTCCGTCGGCAATTTCTACAATTCAATTCAAAATTGCTGACTTAAGATTTTTTTGTTACACAATGCCAAATTACGTCTGCAAAGTACGCTCGTATATGCCCGAGAGTGTCAATCAGACGGTTTATTCGTTTTGCAGAAAAACAAATCAGAGTTTCTAGATAAATCTACCTATCATTTCTTTATGGCAATGGCGTCCATACCAGGTTTTATTTTCATGAAGCCAACCATACAAATATCACCCCTATTCAGCATCGTAAAAACTGACTGAAAACACATTCACTGATTTATAATTATTCGAGGTCAGTCACATACAAAGTATGATATCAAAATATAGTTTAAAAAAATAATAAAAAATATCATATCGAAAATCAACTTCTGCATATCTGTTGACAAATAATGAACACGAATATTTAGAAATATTTCGAAAAATCTGTTTATAAAAATAAAGAATTTTATTAATAAAAATAAAGCATTTTATTTTTATAAACAGATTTTTATTTTTTAAAATAAAAATAAAGAATTTTATTTTTATTTTGTATTTAAAAAAAAATTATATCTTTGGAAGTAGTGTGTATTTGTCTACTTCTTACTGTTTCATTTATTCTTTGCTGCGTTAAGTGTTCCTCTTTACTTCCATTTTTCTCTCTTCGTTATTTATTTGCAAATTTCTGATATGATGCCAGTTAATAATGATTCAGTGAGACTGAGTAATTTAATTCTACAGTTCCCTTAGTCACTATCCTCATAAATTCATTAAAAGTGTTCAGTCAATTATGAATTGATAAGATGTGTTAAACGATTTTGCAATCGATCCATCCTTCTGAGAAATATAACGATCACTAAAAGAAAATAGAATAAATATCCGTTATTATTTTACAGTTAATATTAGCCTTTTGAAACTTTAAAAATTTCGAAAGTGATTAATATAACTAGAATATGCGAGATGACTAAATGATAATATATCTTGTTAGATCTGTAAGGAATAGAACCAGTATGAACGAACCGCAAATCGAGGGAATAGGAGATACTAACCATACTGAAGCAAATTATGCGAACAATACTGTCTTTGAATCCGGAAGAGAAACTGCAAATGTTCTACCTTCGAGCTCATTTGAGCTCGAAGGTAGAAGTCTGCATAAAGATAAGACAATAGTGGTGATTATGGTAAGCAAACACTTGAAGTGGTTCAGATAATAAACTTTTAATTAATTTCATGCACAGCTGGACTTCGATGTCCACTCAATGACAGCTTGAACCTTGAAAACAAAGAACTATTCACGTAGAGATAAGCTAATTCGATACGGTGTCCACATAATAAGGAAATAGTGTCTAGATCAACATGTGGATTTAAGCTATCTTGAAGAAAATCACGCTGTTTCTCATTAATTGTGGTTAATTTTAGACTAAAACAACAGAGCTGCATTTAGAGGTACTGTCATTCTCTGATATACTTGAGTTTTTTTAAGCTCAAGTTTGTAACTTGTTTTAATTCACTAGTTTTCATATGAAGATTTGTTCTGGGGAATGCTATCCGTCAACATTACAAAAACACTTATCTTTGAACTGAGTGTTTGAAGGTCAGTCGATATTTCTGTTACTCTGAAGAATAACTGAGAACACTTAATAATGCTTGACTTTTGAAGAAGTCAAGTTTCGCTATTTCTTTCATCGGCATAACTTCTGGAACTACGCCATATACGACCGATCCTTATTAATAGCATATGTTAAACAAAAATTCGGTGTTTCTCTCGCAAGTGTAATATTCTGAAATAGATGATTTCTTGATATTTATATTTAAAAATACATCAAAGATATACCGATTAATTTTTCATCTTTTCGCAGCACTTCGGTTGCAACCATTCAAATGTATCCTCTATCTAATATTTGAAAAGTTTAATGGTCTTTTGCAGTTAAAAGTAGCGTGAGTGTTGGTAGAGTAGTCACGCTTCAAGATTTGTATACATACTTCATGACTTACAGCAGCTAAATTTCGTAACTTAGCAATCAAAATTGAATGGTTATGTTAAATTTTGCGAAATGGTTTTTCTCCATGTTTCTAATATGAAGTATTTGTTGGCTTTTCATATTCTTACAGCAGAACGATCTTCGTGTATTATAATATTAAAGAAATCTGATGCATTTTCTTTTTCAAATAATATCCCCCCCCCCCAGTTAATGTTACCAAACTGCAATCTTTTTTTTTTTTTTTTGCTCATAATTTTATTTATTTATTTTTTTGTACTCTTATGTTATTTTTTCTCGAAATATACTGTTCTTAAGTAAAACTTTTTAACCAATAACAAACTGTACAGAAAATATTCAGATAAAAGCATTCTTACCATAAATTTCATCGCAAAGCTTATCTCGTAGCATGTTATTATTCCCATTTAGAGCATACGTAAATAACTTGAAGCTGAAATCTTTTGCAAGTTTATTCATTAATTAACATAGGTGTCGCTTTGCTATCAAAGCAATTCCTTAAGGCAGACGACAAATTGCAATAAATCGGTAGCTTGGTGATATTTCTTTCACTGGACTTACGTAAATCGTGTAACCTAACAAGTGAATTAGTTTATATTAAAAAAAAAAACTACATTAAAGAATAACTTAATTAAATTAAGATTTTATTACTTACGTAAACTAGTTTTCATATTTTTTGTGATATAGTTTTTTTTTTCCTTTCAGAAAAATGATCTTCTAGATGTCGCAGCGCCGAAAACGTAAATTTAATGACAAGCATAAAACGGAATATTTAATGTAAAAAAAAAAAAAAAATCCACTGAAAGTTGATCCTAATTATTTTTTTTTAAATTTTATTAATCTTGAAGTGTAACAACATCAATAGTGGAAAAGGGCAAAAGTGATTTGTCATTGCAGCTGGCATTAGTTCAAATAAAAATGGATCAAGTATTTTCAGCAAGTAAATCAAAGCAACTCATCACATTTTTAATTTTTTTTTTTAAATTGAACTTTAAAATTGTAATATTGGTCCAAATGCAAAGGTCAAACGAGTATTTAGTTTCTTTAAAGCCTGTTTCACTTCTACTGTGATAGTAGATCTCCTACAAATCGATATATATATATATACAGTATATATATAATTCTCAAATAAATAACATACAAGAGAAACTTATATATCATTTTGAAATTATAAAACAACTTAAAGATTTTAAATAAATATTGTTAGTGAAAAAAAAATGAAGTAAAACTATATATTAGTAAAACAAGAAATGCTAAAAAAAATTTAATAATTGTTTGTCAGTTTCTTTTCCTTAAATACAAATGCTAATTCTATAGCCTTAAACTAAAGTTTTGGATCTACTGATTATGTCGAAAGTCTATTAATGACACAGTAATTAAAGAACTAACAATTCGAATATTAGTTTAAATAAATAATGCGAAAGTTATTCAAATATGAATAATTAATTTAATAACTAATTCTACATCTATATAGTGGAATATAATAGCGATGTAGCAGTGCATGTAATATAACTTTTTTCTTGCATTTATATAATATGATTTCTTTAATTTGTAATTTCAAGGAATTTAAACAAACAATTCTGAAATAGTAATTTAACTATCCTGTTGCTCGCGATACCCCCGAATAATAGGATAGCGTAAGAACTTTTTTTTTTACTTTTTTTTTTTTTTAATTCAACATCTGACAACCCAAACCAATGCGAAAAAGAAAATATTTCATTATTTTGTAAATATTCCAAGCATTTTTTCCATTTCTTTTTCTTCACCGACTTCAGAAATTCCAATAGAGTGGGTAATGTAAGGCAATAGCCTCCTGGCTTTCTTGGCAGTTTAGATTTATAGCCCGATGGCCGCGAGTTAGAACTGGCCATCCCCTTTTCCCTTCCCACCGAGTTATCCAGCCATGAAATAGTGACTCGATGAGGGGTCAGAGAAGAGTAAGGAGATGTTATACGAGAAATGACCATTCTAGTTCATCCCCGCACTCCAGATTACTGTTTGTTACGAATCACTGCTTGAGAAAATAGTTCTTTCCATTAAGTTAATGGGGCAAGGCGATGGTCCATTTTGGTGATGACGCTGCCTGATGGTTATAAATGGAAATTATTACCATTAAGAAAACTTTTTTTATGTAGTAACATTTGCAATATCAACAACTTACAACACGGAAAATCTATTTCTTGAAGGGGGAAATGGTTGAAAATGAAATCTATAAAAGTCGATATAAAGAAATTAATACCATAATCAAATATCCATAACCAGTATATCAACACCTGTTGATTCCTGCATCATGTACTTTCATCGAAAAACTCTGAGCATATAATTAAATATTATAGACCTTTTCCTCTGCACAATCCAAGAGATTTCGACAGCTTTGGCCTTTCACAAGGCGACTGTAGATTATATAATGTCACAAATCCAAGGTAGTTACGCATGGTTAAGTGCTGATATTAAGAATAAACACGATACTTGCTTCTCTAATTCCTTCTCCATTTCTCCTCTACTTCTTATCTAAATTCCCTATTCTCTATTAACTTCATCGCTTCCTGGTCCGACTACATTATCAAGACAGTGGACTTTAAAGTTTAAGCCTTTTCGATAAAGAAGCCTTTATGTTTAATTACGTACTTTATGTTATCTATTGGATGAAAAGAAAGTAATAGGAAGAGGACGTTTTAGTCACACAATGATACTTCAAAAAATCATTTAAATAAAAAAAAAGTCATTGTAAATATCATTAAGAGTAACTAAAATAAAAAGAAAAGATCTGTTAATTTTAGGCGATAGGTGAATTTCAAAACCTGGTGGGAGCCCTCCACTCTTTCTTATTGGAAGCCTGAAGTGGCTTGAATCCTGTTTGGTCTCTAGAAAAGAATTTCCAGATTATCTATCCCTAACTCACCTACCATTGGTTTTCAACCTTTCTTGGGTGGGATGCATATATATATAAAAAAAAAAGGTATGCCTTAATAATGAAATAAATCCTGTCAGTTATCTAAACGTAAAGAAAAAAAAAAAGTATAAGTAAGAATTGCATTTTTAAAACATTCTGAGTTATGATGAGCTAATTTAAAGAGAATACAGAACACATCAAATTTTAGAATATGCAAATACAAATTCTTGACGTGAAATATTTTTCAAACGAAACTCAAAGAATTCAAAAGCTGTTCGGCAGATCTTTGATGTATGTACTCGTATAATTTGTTTCTTGATATTAGTTGTTGTTCATTTCTTTTGGCTTCATTTTTCTTTTGATCTTGTCCGTAATAACTCAAAAGTTCTCACATTTGTTCTACAATATTATTATTTTTTTTTTTAACGTGATTTTTCGTCCTCAAAAGATGTTACCTGAATGAAGGTTAAAAACCGAAAGAACAGCAACACTAAAAGTTCTCATTGTCTGTTATCTTTTGTTAGCAATTCTATCCAAATAAATAAATAAATAAGCATATCTAATTCGTCAGACGGTCGAATTCACTAATAACAAAAAAAAAAAAAAAAAAAAAAAAGATTAGGGATCGTCTAAATAATTTTTGGACCCCCCCCCATGTCAAGATGTCACAACTTCTGAATGAATGATATTTTCTATCTTTAAAATTCTGGATAAATTTATTTCCTATTTTGTAACTCTAAGCAAAAGATAATATCTACAGTACATGATTCTGAATCTGAAAAAAACTGCTTTCTTTAGTGAAGTATTCAGACATGCTTTTTCACCAAATGTGTCATCTTACAAAACGTCACATTTTTCTTCCCACCTTTCCTATAGAGTGTGACATCATTTAAGAATGATCCCCTTATCTCGTATGTGCCAGATTATCTGGCGCAATATAGATAATCATAAAGATTTGTCATTTGCAGGATAAGATACTACGTCACTATCTAAATATATCTTTTTATTTCATCAGTATCCATTGCCATACCTTGAATTTAAAATATTTAAAATATTCGTATAAGTAATGAGTTAATTTCAGATTTCTTTATATGTTAAAACTTGCTCTTGAAGAAAAAAAAAAAAACGTGCAAGTTATTCTGCAACTAAACAGATGCTTACTTGACATTTGTATCACTTTTAAAAATCATAATGAATCAGCTTCACTAATGAAACTGATTCATTACGACAAAACTGATAATCATATTTAGAACTGATTACAGGTTGATTGAATACCTAATTATAAAGTTTATTTCGATTTTACAATTCTGTGTGTTGATTACTGACGTAATCTACTATGGTATGACTTTTGTTTTTTAACTGGTAGTTATTTAGTCTTACCAAATATCTGTCATAAAATTCTAATTTACAATTTCAATATAAGTGGCGATTCACGTTGATATTGGTGACTTAATTCCTTTGCCTGGACATAGAAGCATTTATAAATCTAGTTGAGGACATAGAAACATTTATAAATCTAGTTGAGGACATAGAAACATTTATAAATCTAGTTGATCTCATTTGTTGCTCGCGTGTTGCTAAGCCTCGTATTACATCTGAGAGCAATATATTCGAGCTTTTACTGTTACATTCAAAATATTACATTCCTTGTTTATATTAAAACTACCTTATCACCGTACATATGGAGATTCCATATTTGTCACTGATCTTTTACATTTCACCCAAGAGATCCTTATACATCATCCGATATGTTCAGACTTTTTAAACACATTGTACTTTATCCGTATGTTATAGCCACTACCAATGACGCCAGAATCCTAATCGCATAACCTAACTTTGATAAGTGAATGCTATCACTGTATAGAAGTTTACTAATTAAAGGAATGTTGTATACTAAGCCTATCTAAGAAAAGAAAGATCATTTTCAATGCCCAGCAGTTGAACAGAGGCACAATATCAGAATAAATACAGTATAAGTCATCAAACGTTAACTATTATTGCATTTATACGATTTCACGTCCTAACGGACGGCTATCGGTAAGGCGTTGTAACTATTTACCGATGAAATCTTTACAGTTATCTTGAACTATTAGTGAGGCTTACCTGAGGTATTGTGCTTATTTCCGGGAATAAAAAAAAAGGCGTTCTTGGAATGTATATGGCGGATTTGAACGATCACTTTAGTATACGTAAGCCGGTAGGATGAAAACTAACTACATGCTGAGATATCGGCTGGCCATCCCTCGAAGAAAATACAGTACTCTATTTGAAGTTGTGTGCACTATACGAAGCCAAAAGCTCGTTATAGATACACCACACAGTCCTTGCAATATTAAACTGTTTCACCAGACGTCTCGGTAGTCATGGCAACAGACGTCATGGTTAGTGGCACTCATGAGAGCTATACGCAAGCGCGACGTCATGTCAGAAAAATCGATGTTTGTATGTATTGCGTGCAGATGTTCCTCCCTGGAAGGGATGTTGCAAGGTCGAGTCGATTCTCTGATGAGGGATGGAGATGCTTATTAAGGAGTTTTATCTGGAAATCGTAAGAAATCAACAAATCTTTCCGAAGTGACATGTTTATATTTTGGAATCATTGTTAAGGTGAAACGATTTATGACAGTCTATGAAAGTTTTTTTGAGTTCTCCTACGAGGTTAATTTTTTTTATCTCATTGTTATTCTCCTCCAAGGATGAAATAGGTTTATCCCGTTTCCAGATAGCTCTAGACTGTGCGGAGTATCACGCATGAACTTAACGCTGGGATTTAGATGAAAACCTGCTAATTAGAACTCTGAGAAAGGAAATTAAATTATTATAGGGATACCAAGAAATACTAGAATTTGATTTGATGGAGAAAATACGAGAAAAGGATTACTTAGAATTAGAGCTGATTATAAAGAGGGTTACTCGGATCCATGGATATTACCAGTTCGGGAAATGTGTGAATATTATTGTTAATATTCTATTGAGTATTGTATTTAGCGAGTGATGCTAGCCCTAAATTACGAATGGTGCAATTGACTAAGTTTCCTTTTAATCAATATGCATATTTTGAATGAGTTGAATTCTGTAGTTTATTAATATGTGAGTCCGGTGTAATTAGAATTCGGTAGGAGAAGTTTCTGAGCATGATGTCAGGTTGAAGCTGACGTTTATTAAATGCTGTAAAAAATACATTATAGCAGCTTCCCGGGCGTATGGCAGAAGGGAATAAATAGATAGAGGAATACATTATTTCTAAATAATGTAGCTAATAAATCAATGTAATTATAAGCACATTATGATGCTTTTGTTTGTGTTTTTTCACAAAAAAACACAAACAAATTCGAAACCACGTCTTTCCAAACAAAGGGCAGTATTGCTGCCCTTTGTTTGGAAAGACGTGGGTTCGAATGTCTGAGATGAGAAGAGCTGTTATAAGGGTTTCGGAACTAAAAGTGAGTTGGCCTATGTCCGGACAGTTCATCGCGGGAAAATTGATCGCCGATAATTCATCGAGAGGAAAATTAACCGCGGGGAAAATTAATCCCACGAAAATTCTTCGCAGATATATGTGAAAAAAAAATTTTCCATATAAGAAATATTTCAAAAAATATTTCTTTTAAAAATATTTTAAAAAAATGTAAGAAATATTTTAAAGAATTAAGAAATATTTTAAAGAATTAAGAAATATTTTTAAAACATTTAAGAAATATTTTATATATTATTTATTATTTCGATTATATTTAGCTTTTTGAAAATTTTTATTCGGTATAGTTATTCGTCGCGGATATATGTGGAAAAGAAGAAATATTCCCCATATAAGAAATATTTTAAAAAAATATTTTTCAAAAAAAAATTGAAAAAAATTTAAGAAATATTTTTTTTTAATTTAAGACATGCAAAAAAAAAAAAAAGAATAGCTGGCCTGGTGGGCCGAGCGGATAGCGTATCTGATCTCCAGTCAAAATGCTGCGGGTTCGAATCCAGCCGTGGACATGGATATTTATGATCATCTGTGGAAATATGAGTGATGATCGGCGGTAAATGGCGTTTGTGTAGTTGCAGTTAGATGGTGATTGAATCTTGAAGACTAAGTTCTAGACTAGGTGCCTTCCCTCGATGAGTATTTGGACTCCCTGGAGGTTTCAAATAATAATAATAAAATTTCGATTATACGAGGGCGGTCTAAAACGTTCTCGGCCTCAACCATAGATGGCAACACTATCGGCATGATTTTTTTCTAAGTTGATATATCTACTGAAGCAAAAGTGTTGTCTGTATCCCTTGAAATGGATAAAAATGAGTATCGTGCGGTTATAAAATTCTTTGTTAAAGAAGGTTTAACGCCAAAACAAATTCATTCGAAGTTCATAAAAGTTTATGGGCACTCTTCTCCTTCGTTTTCGACAATTAAGAAATGGGCTGCCGAGTTTAAATGTGGCCGTACCAGCCTTGAAGATGATTCACATGAAGGACGTCGAAAAAGTGTGACAACACCAGAAATCATTGATTAAGTGCACGATATGGTATTGGATGACTGGCGAGTCAAAGTGTGTGACTATAGGAATGTGACTATCTGAGACTATCTGATATATGTGACTATCTGAGACTATAGGAATTTCAAAAGAACGTGTAGGATATATTTTGCATAAAGAATTGCAAATGAAAAAAGCTTTACGCAAGATGGGTGCTGTGCTTGCTCACAGCAGATCAAAAACGCATTCGCATGAAAATCTCTGAACAGTGTCTCTGAACAAGAATAAAACTGATTTTGTGTGTCGATTTATTACTATTGATGAGACTTGGATTCACCATTACACTAGAATCCAAACAGCTGTCAAAAAAGTGGAGAGAAGTCGATTGTTCAACGCCAAAGAAGACAAAGTCGGTTCCATCAGCAGGAAAGGCCATGGCCTCGGTGTTAATTATCTTGAAAAGGGTAAAACAATAACCGGGGAATATTATTCCGATATTTTAACCACACTAGACGAAACATTCGTGAGAAAAACCCAGTTTGCAGAAGAAAAAATATCATCTTTCATCAGGACAATGCACCTGCTCACTATCTCTTCCCAAAACTAAAACTCTTCCTCGCTGGTCAGAGTTTTTCTTTGAATCAAGAGGTGATTGCAGCTGTAGAGGGATGTTTTGCAGATCTTACTGAGAACCACTACAGGGGAGGGATAATAGCGCTGGAGCATCGCTGGAATAAATGGATTAGTCTTAAGGGAGATTATGTTGAAAAAAAAATATAGAAATTATAAATTCGTTTTTTCATTGTTATTCATTTTGGATACTGCCAAATCATGGCAGTATCCAAAATTGGGGACATAAGGCAGGAGTTTAGCTCTCAGAATCTACACTACTGATTATACACTAAAGTTAGTGAATAGTTTGCTATTAATGACCAGCTCTGTTCCTTTAAAGAGTGTCCTTTAAATTGGGTTTGATGCTAAACATTTATTTATTTTTTGAATGGGCTGAATATTTTTTATGTGTCTTCCACCCACGAATGGTTGTAAACTGTAGTACATCAGTACCGTGGACGGGATATCGTTATTTATTTATTGAATTTTGTAAATTTATTTTTATATAGTCCAGAAACTCTGCTCCAGAGACCAAACAGAACTTTTTCAGGCAACTTCAGGCCTTCACTAAACAATCTCACACCATGCAATAAAATTCATCTTCCAACTAAAGACAATCACACACATCCATGCTCGCAATGAGATCCGAACCGCAGCCCGTTGATTGGAAAGTGGTTATGCTAATTAACCACTTGGACAACCATTTTATTTCTATGCTGCAAGGTAAACACCATCTAAGTATCAGTGTTGAGACGATACTAACGGGAATTAATTTATATGTCCAAATGGAAGATACCATCAAGAAAAATGGTACTTAGGTTATTGAGGATTTTTCTGATATGTTTCTGGTGCTGAAGAAGGTGGTTTATTTTGGTTGTTAATGCAAGAATTGAAGGAGAAGAATAATGCCAGGAGTGCGTTTTCTCTTCAGGTAATCTTAAGATGGTTCCATCTAGAGAGAGAGAGAGAGAGAGAGAGAGAGAATGGAGGGAGGGTGAAAGCACAAATGAGCAAATATTTTTCTCAATAGTCTTCAAAATGGACCAGAAATACGATTGCTGTTGTATAAGCGACAAGTAAAGTCTTCAGCATTACGCCTTTTCGAAATTTGAATTTATCTGTTTATGTATTATTTTTGTTGCTGTTGTGAGCTCTGGTATAGGCTGAGGATGAATTAAACTAACCAAATAAAATAATATGCAGCTTTTTTCCCTCTTTCTTTTTTTTTTTTTTTGGACTGCCTTGGCTTCTGTATATCCGTCAGAGCAAGTGTTTAGTGTTCGGATCAAAAGGATGGAGGCCGTCTGACTATTGAAAAGAAGAGTAGAAATTATGGAAGTCGTTTCACTTGTGGTCATTATTATGTCAAAGGATATACACGAGGCTCGGAGCTACTTAGTTTGAGATTTGCGTTGCTTGGAATTACTGCCGAAACAACTGAGATGTGTTCTCAGGCCGGCTTGCGTTCTTTTCTGAAGAAAAAATCCTTGTCGGAAACTCGGGCGCTAGAATCTTAATCAGTTTCGACAAAGCCCACTAGATAGAAAGACCTAGGTTCGAAAGGCAAACCGGCTCGGAGAACACAAGCAATTTACACACACACACACACACACACACACACACACACACACACACACACACACACACAAATATATATATATTAAGGGGCTCCTCCCCCCGTGTTCGAGACTGGTAGGCCGGTTCTCTTTGAATTCTGATGACTTGAATTTCGAGTCTTCAAAAGGAGGAGGGGGCTCCGGCACCCAACTCCCCGAGTTCCGGAGTGGTAGTTAGCCGGCTCTCCTCGAATTTTGAAAACTCGAAAGGGGCGGTTCCTCCCCCCCGGGGCATAAGGTGCCCAAACCCCCCCACCCGAGTTCCGGACTGGTAGTTAGCCGGTTCTCCTTGAATTCTGATGACTCAAATTTTGAAAACTCGAAAGGGGAGGTTCCCCCCCCGAGCCTAAGGCGCCCCCCCCCGAGTTCGGACTGGTAGTTAGCCTTCTCCTTGAATTCTGATGACTCGAATTTTGAAAACTCGAAAGGGGTGGTTCCTCCCCCCCGGGGCATACCCCCCCCCCCGAGTTCCGAATTTTGAAAACTCGACACTCAGTTTCAAAACGTTTCAAATAACTTGACAAAAAACGTGAAAGCGAAAAATACTTGATAGGTGATGAGTCTTCAGATCCTGAAAGTATGCATATTATTTTTGTTATATCATTACAATTTGGTGGACAAAGTAAATAATCCGAGAAAGCTCAAAAATCAGACATTCTGCTTGTAAAAGATCAACAGTAATTTGCTCTTAAAGGCTGATTTCTACCACTTTCAGCTTTCTTCAACCCATTTTTCTTTGTGATAACCTCACTTTAATTGCAACGCCTCAAATGTCACGATTATTTATTGAAATTTCAGCGTTGATTCTTTTTTTTAATGTCTATTGTAATTAGTCGCTATTCACCAGAACAAATGCTCGCATTCTTTTACCTGATATTACGGTTTCTTCTTGTTGTTCGGAAACTGTTTGGAAAAAGTATCAACTTTTCTAGTGGATCATAAAACTATGCTACACCGTAAGAAACAAAAATATATATATATAACGCAAAGGTAAGAGAAAAACTATTACCAAAGTGAACACGCAATAGTGGATTTAGAATAATTAAGGTGAAAAATGAATGTGTTCAGGCGACAGCATGTCCGACTAGGAAACAAGGAAGTAAATTAAGGTCTGTAGGTCAAGGTTTTCTTTTACAAATTAAAAAAAAAAATGCAACGAAAGAAAGAATACAAATATCATTAAGAACTGTCATCGAAATTTGCATTCCATGTCTTCTCTAACAAGAGTCGGTTTGTGTTGGAGGTTTGACACTGATTAACAACTTTTATGAAGGCGTAATGTGTACAGCATTTTGAGAAGTGATAATCCCTTCTCCCACCCCTTCCAAGAAACGATCTGGAAAAGAATTCTTTCTTCCTGTCACTTTACTTCGTTACCCCCCTTTGGTGCATTCTTTATCTCCGCATCAGGATTGGACAATGGTTTAATTATATGGTTAATGTGACTACCACATATTGTTGTTCAATTTACGACTGCAACATTATGCCGTCCCAGATCTATTAGCAGCCAGATGTGTTACTCATTGATTTCATTGATATTCTTGTGGTCACTGTGAACATCAGATAAGACTAATAACTGGTGACAAGTCCTGTCGTAATACTTGGACTGGAACCTCTTTTAAATGTTTAAGGAGCAAGAAGTCACGGCTGTTCTTTCTTAAGTTTCCGGCATCCATAAACACTGTCATGTCAGCTTGAAATGATAAACACCAATTAAACAATCCCCGAGTGTACTCTTTCGTTTCTATAGGCATTCTACTTTTCTTTATTCTCTGTCTTTCTGTTCATTATGAGTTATGATTAAGGACTATCTATATGCTTTAAGGTTGTTTCCACAGGGGGAAACCCACAAAGAAACTATGCTTTCTAGCTAACAGACCAACTGCTTTATTCATTTATTTTATAAATAAATAAAGTAGCAAAGAAAAAAAAAAGTAGCGAATTAGTAGCAAAAGTAGAAAAATAAATAAATAAAAATAAAAATAAAAAAATAGTAAAGAAACTTTGATTCAATGAGTTTTCTATAGTTTACTTATGTTTTTAAGGTCACATGGTAGCGGGGGATCATGCATCACTTGAAGCGAATCTGACATACATAATATAATTCATTGATGACGATGATGTCTCATGTCCTTAATTTCTTAGGTAGTTCTAAACAATTGACTGGTAACTTGAGCTGCTTTCTCGCAGTACCTTTCCAAGCTTTGCTAAAAATCCACTGAGTACTGTACGCCTTTGTTGACTTAGCATGAGTCCATTTTTATGTTTACTATCATTTCTTTCATTTGCAATTGTTTTCTGTGTGTTATAATAGTTGCAGCTGCAAGAATTGATGCGTATATATGCTAAGGGAATATAAGGCATCCCTAATACTCAACATAAGAGAATCTTTCTTTTGTCTGTCTGGAAATAACTGTTTTGCTATCTTTTTCTTATGTATGAGTGGTTTTTAATTTTACGCACCAGTAATCTATAATCTAACCTACCAGCCTCCCTTAGTACTTTCTTCTATTTAATATCATGGTGAAATCTTTCACTATGCTTTTTTTGTTCGCTCTCTCAACATTCCGAAATAACTTTAAAGGGAAGGGGAATCATTCTAAAAGTGTACATAATAAGCATTTTTAGCAAAATCAGTAATATTTTCGAGTCTTTTTCGCTAAGAAACTACTACAGATATAACCATATGTGTCTCGACTTTATGGTAGCTGATCATTTCAAAATGCGAAATTGAAAATTAAACCCACACAAAATAAAATAAAGACGTGCTCAAACACTAAACATTACTCAGACTGGACCATCCTACCGAGTTTTGTCCAATCATCCAATCACATACGCCACCTATCGTTATTACTTCTCGTTAAGTCTAGAATGTTCTCCCATTGTAGATAATATATAGTTTTGAATTTCGGTACTATGAAATAAATAATAATACGATATTTTACAGCTATGGTATTTTGTGAAGAGACTATATAAAGTCCGATGTCCTTTTCATGCAAACTTTATATTACTGAATGACAGCTTAACCTTTTAGTTCCCATTAAACTACGTACATCAGTGCTACTGTTTATTCTTAAGTACTGCAATCGGGCAAACTTCTAACTCGATTTTGACATCAAATCTATCATGTTCACTCTTATAAAGGAGCATAAAAGTTCTTTCATTCTTAACAGGAACATGTGTGATTTATTGATACAGACTTTAATCAGGTAGGAGTGGCCAATCAAAACAAGTTGCAAGGCTGAAGTTAAAAGGGATTTCTCAATAAAATAGATCCAATGATATAATCGATTCTTTTTTTTTTTATGAAATACTAACAAACCAGTGTTGTTATCATAAATTTATCATACATGCAGGCTCCCAGGCAGAGCATGCGTCTTAAGTAGTGCGAACCAAGGCAACTCCGATGCGAAGGGTGGTTATATTATCATAAGTTATCTGGTAAATTTTCCAAAGTTTTTTAAAATTTATTTTAATATATGGCTGGAAGCATAATATCTTCCATTTTAACATCTTACTTATGCTAAATTGAAGCTTTTCAGCGCGAAAAATGAAAATAAATAATTTAGAATTTTGGACATACTTGAAGAAATCAAAATGAGCAAGCAGCTCAGTGCAGTTATTGTACAAAACAGACTTTATGTAAACTGAACACTAGTGGACTGATGCGACATTTAGAACACTTATGTATGAATCAGTCCACTAGTGCTTCAGAAAAATCCAGAACCGTCAAGTTTCTCAAGAGAATAAGGCTGATCAATTAATTTAAAATTTTTGTAAAACAAAGAAAATTAAGAGAGATCGTGTCTAGATTGAGCGCTGAAGGTAGAATAAATTCTAACAATTGCCAACAGTTCTTTTATATGCGAATCAATTTCAAAGAAGAATTATGTACTACCAAAGAATCAGTCAGATATCTTAAAGTTAATTTTGGACTTCTATGAACAACAGAAAAAAAAAACAAGAAAGAAAGCAAATAACAAAAATTGAAGAAGAGCAGAATTGAATCACCATTTCAGTCTTTTTTTAATTTTTTTTTTATTATCCCATGGTATTATTACACCAGATCATAGAGGTCAAGTTCATGTATTTTATACAGCACCTTTTCTGGGTTGTTATAGAGTTCACATTTGGAAATATTCATACAGTTTAGCAAATGCATTGGTGATGCTTCCTCGATGTTACAGATTTTGCAGGTGGGGAAGACTTTTATGCCATTGTTAAACTTGATTGGTCTTGTGTGGCCGGTCTTGAGGCGAGAGATCATGGTAGTGGCACTGCGATTAAACTTGGAGTTGATGGTAGCTCCTGGATTTTCTACTGAGTACCAGTGCAAAAAGTTTGGTTTTAAAAAGATTGAAATCTGTGGTATCACTTGATGTTGCGGTCATTTTTGCTACTTCATCTGCAATTTCGTTTCCCTTTAATCCCACATGGGATGGGATCCATTGGAAGATTATTTCGGAATCCTTATGTAGTTTGTTTATGCTTTTGGCTATTTCTCTAAGTATTTCTTAATGGCTAGTGTAGCAGTTCTTAATAGCTTGAAGTGCTGCTAAGGAATCTGTGAAAAATATAAACTCCTTCGGGTTTTGTTTGTTCAAATATTGCAGTGCTGTGTTAATGACTATTAATTCTCCATGGTATGAGTTGCATCCAATACTGTTAGTTGTTTTTAGTTCTATATTATGAGAGCCATAGATGAGTACGCCAATTCCTGAATTGCCATTTGGATTTTTGGAGCCATCTGTGTAGATCTTTATTGAGTCAGGTCCATATTCCATTATTTTTGAAAGAGCTAATGATCTCAAGAGTTGAGGGTTTTCTAGGCTTTTTTTCTCATGTTTCCCTATTTCAAAATTGATAACTATATTTTTCCTGTCCTGATTTGGAGGAAATGCTGGGTAGTTGGCTATTTTATTTGGACAATCCAAGGGAATTTTATTTTCTATGATTTCATGCATTGTTGATTTTTTTCTTTATTCTGTTTGTTGGTTTCCAGTTTTTAAAAAGTTCACTTGTTCTATGACTTGTTCGACAGCAGCATTTCTTCTTTTTCCCGTCATGGAGACAAATTTCCGTTTCACTAATGCTAAATGGAAATTTTTTTGTGTCATCTGGAAATACAAAGATATTTCAGTATTTTGTTCATTCAGATGACACAAAAAAATTTCCATTTAGCATTAGTTCATATAATATCCAGAAAAATGTTCGTCATTGGTATTCAGAATATTTTGGACTTACGAATGCAAGAATTGTGAATAATTTTAAAAACATATTGTGGCTGTAACGACAGATTGATGCATAAATTTGAACGTGAAAATTTATTCTGCCTTAATCATTCAATTGTTGACGCATTTTATAAAAATGCGTCAAAAATTGCATTGTTTTCAAAAAATGAAAAAATGTAACTATATTTTCAAACGTTTATTTTTAATTATATTAATTTTTATTAATTTAAATACATTTTAAAAATATTAAAAGTTAAATATGTTTAAAATATATTAAAATGTAAATATGTTAAAATTAAATTAAAATAAATGTAAATTATTTTTATAATGATTTTTATGAGCGAAATTAGATAGTCGCGAGAATTCCGGCGACTTACAACAAAATGTCACGAGTCCCGGGAACAGAAAATAGCCGAGACTCAAAAAATCCTACTTTATTAGTGATGAAATAATAATTTTTTTTGATATGAGGTTATTCTGGGTTAAACGGGTATTATGGAATGTTACCGCCATAGCTTTATTGCTTTATTTTCGTTTTACAAATTAAAAAACAGTCCTTCAAGTTCTTTCTTTTTTCCCAACATCCCCAACACAATGCAGATGGAGAGGATTACTTTTTAACTATTTGGCATCCTAATCCAGAAAAAAACACTATATTCATCGCCACATACGAATGTGGCGATGAATATAGTTATGGACAAGCGATTCCAGATAAGTTATAGTTTCAATTATTTATTCTAATTAATAATAATAATGCAATTATTTTTAAAGCCGCAAGAACCTTATAAGTTGGATTCTAGTCACCGAGAGGGGGGGGGGGGGTACGTGCTGGGCCGTTCAGGGGTACAAGAAAAATAATCAGTAATGACAGAAAAACAAGTAAAGTAATCAAAATGCAAAACGTTAGTTATGGAACAATAAATGTCAGTATTTAAAAACAGTTATTTTAAAAACAAGGGGGTACAATTTATAGAAATGAGTTTAAAAGGGGTACACAAGTGGAAAAAAGTTAGGAACCACTGGACTAGAGGAACATTTTTTTTTCTAGCTAATTCCATAGCTGATCGTGGCGCATTCCACAGCTCGGACAAATTGACAACAGAATATGTAGGCCACTAGATACAAATAAATACTGGTTAAAGTTTAAATAACATTACCTCTTATCTTAACACGTGGAAATGCACTCGGTCTTAGTGAAAAAAGAAAAAAAAAAAAGTTAGGACTAAAAAAATACTGTCTACTCCCTTTAGGTAATGAAAAGACGTTAGAGTATTTTACTACAGTTTTTATGTTACCCAGTAGGTTTAGAAGTTACAGTAACAGAAGACAGATGGGACTAGAACAAAAATGACGACAAACGCGAAGAAGTGAATTTCGCTCTTTTGTTTGCGAAACGAATTTTGTTGTTCAGTGCTTAAAATGTGCTGGTAGTATTCTGCGTTAAAAGCTGTTCACCCATCAATAAGTCGTCAATGCATTAAGAGGGCCGCGGCTATATCACAGACTCGTGCACAAAAACAAAAATTATCATCGAAACAAAAACCTGCTAATGTTATATTTGGCGATGAGGCTACATTCATTGGTCTACAGCAGTATTTCTACAAGTCATAATAGTGTCGTACTACTTTGGGGGCCCGACCTCATCGACGTACCCCTGTCCTAGGGTAAATAAAATGGAAAATCAGGGCCATAGAAAAATGTTATCAGCGAATATTAAAAAAACACAAATTACAAGTTTTTTCCAAGGGGGAAAAAACTTGTAATTTGAATACAAAACAAATTGTTATTTAATGAGAGGAATAGAACTGCTTGTGACCAGGACAATTAGGTAGGGATATCAGGTTTAATATGAAGATGTGGTTCTGCATCAATAAGATAGTTTCGCTTTTTCATTTTAACATTAACAAGTGTAAGAGAATCCAAGTTTGCACATGTTCGAGGTTAAGAAAGACAGAAAGTATTTCAATGCTTGTCCCGAACAGGGTTTGATATTTAGAGTTAACGCTCAACCAGCATGAATAAGTGTAGTTTGTTCGTATGCGGTTTTCAGGAATCAATCTGAAGCCAGCTCCAAGAGTTTATTTTATTCTGAATATGACAGGTTATTTTCCGATGTGTGAAGATTGATAGCGAAAGAGTTTCTTATCAAATATGCTGTCCGGATAAGGTATGTATTTAGGGACTATTTTGCAAGCTTTTCAGATGTCACTTCATATTCCCCCCCCCCCACACACACACACATTCAAACTGATTTCATGAGTACAGTTTAATATAAACTCATGAAACAATGGGAGGGAATTAATTTCGCCATTTTTTTTTTTTTTTTTTTTTTTGCAGCTTAATATCCTATTAAACTGACTTTTAGTTTATGTAGTCAGAAATACTGTCCGTTTATTGTTTTGAAAATTTCATATCTTATTATTTGGAATTTCTTTGCCACTGAATATCAAACAAAATAGTTATTTTGTTTTGCATTATTGTATTGTATTTTTCTTGTTTCTGGAAGAAATAAAGAAAAAAAAGTCATTTATTTTTATTTAAATGACAACCCTTGGTAATAATTCTAATTTCATGTCGCGAATGATCACATGGATATAAAATCGTAGCTTGAAATATGTTACTGTAACAGTGATGACTATTGGTAAAAGTCATAACAAAAAATAAACAAACAAATAAAAAAAAAAAGACATAAGCCAATATTTTATGCGCAGATGATCCAAACTAGCATTATTGTTATCATTCGCAATAAGAATATTGTTAATATCAGCTGAAATCAAGTGGCCACCATGCGGTGCTGCTGAGAAACCTACAAAGATTATCTAAAATAATGGAGTTAACATAATTGCATATTTTTTACGTTTAGTATCGCACCAACTGTCTGTTGAAGGATAATGATTTTTATTATAACTGATATAAGCGCGCACGCGCACGCACACACACACACACACACACACACACACACACACAAATAATAATAATATTTACTTAGAGGAGTAATATGGGAATTTTTCCATCGAATTATTTGTTACCTATGTAACAAATAAGTGCCTGAAAATTTAATGAATTTAGGAAGCATCTGTCTGTTCAATGTGCCGTTGCATTTACGTGCAAGGCAAATCTAATTTAGTATACAAAAAAAAGTTCTCTGAAAATAATTAAAAGCGAAGAATGCGTCACTTTAACAGAAGAATCCAGTGCAAAGTTAACAAACTATCACGACGTAAGAACAACCTGAACGATTCGGAATTCTTAACTCTTCAAAAGCAGATAATTTAGGAGGGGGGGGGGGAGAATGTTGTGTGTAAGAGACAATGTAGAGAAATCATTTATCTCAACTTCAGCTTCCTTTCTCAAAGCAGCAGTTAGTGCAATCAGATTCATTATACCCGTAAGACATTTGATACCATGAAGGCTTACTGCAAAATTAATTTATTTGTGAAAGTAAAATATTCAAATATTACACTTAACAACAATGAACATAATTACAATATTTTACAATCTATCTGTCTGTGTCTATTTTTAGCTCTAAAAAAAACAAAAAAAAAAACTTTGTCTTTTGTAGTAAAAATAAATAAATGAATGAAACAGATTGCACACCTGGCAGTGGTTCAACCAAACTGAGTACTGATGACGTATACCAAAGGGGAGGAAACAATAATATTCATAATAATGTGAATTTTACCAGAAAAATCAATTTTAAAAGGCAAATTAGAATAATTTTAATTAGTGAATTGAAAAAGCTTATTTATTAAATAAAAGGCAAACATATAAAAATGAAAATCACACAGCGTAATTAGGAAAACACTGCCGCTTGAGAATATGAGAATGGCGTATGCCATCTGATCGTTAGTATAAAGAAAATTGCACTATCTTGAGGGATAAAAATATAAAGGAGATATCAGCAGCATTTAAAGGTACAAAATTTTATTTATAATCTAATTTTCTTTTTTAACTTAAGCATTCAATTTTAATTATATGCAGCTGCTTTTAGATTAAGTTAATTATCATTACGTTTTCAGTGAAATGAACTTTTTTCTTATAATAATAATAAACTTTTGTTTTCTTTTCTTCGGCACTTTCTTATCTTTGAATTTATCCTTATTGATGTTCCTGTATTTGCCTATTATTTCCTCTTTTTCCCCTCTTCTTCAAACTAATACTATTCAGAAGACTACAGATTTCTTCAATACGGTTGTTAGTTCACATTAATTATTTTTTTTTGGGGGGGGGGAGCTGACTAGAGATAAATGTCTGTCATTTATCACTGCACAAACTAAACTCTTTTCCTTCCCGGTTCTATCTTGAACTTTTCCTCTAAGAACTTCTTTAGCCTTGAAATTTCAACAACAGATTGTTCATTGAAAATGTGGTAAATGAGATATCTTTTAAAACCCTAAGATAATAGTTAAAACCGGTATATCTAGTCTCTGTTTTTCATGAATTATAGGAACATACATTTCGCTTAAAATAATAATAGGCCAACATGAGCTGACAGACTACGAAACACAATGCTGACACATTTTCCATTAGTTATTTTAGATACTATTTTCTGAATCTAAATATTCTATTTCATTAACTTCGTCTCTCTGTCTCACACACACACACACACACACACACTGAGCTACTCATGGATATGTTAAACTTTTTCTCTTAACTCTGCTCCTTAAGATAAGTAATTTTTTTCATAGTCCCTCGTACGAAGTGGATTGCGAGAATGGCGATCAGAGCAAAACATAAGAGAACCTGTTTTAAATATCTAAAAGTTCATGTCGTGACTCAAGGGCCCTTGTTCATTCTTATCTCTCAAATGTCCTCTGCAAATCGCTTTGTTTTCTGATTGCAATCTATTCTCGATCGCCATTTTTCTCTTATTAGATACTGATTGTAGAAAGATAGATCGTGCCATCTTAGTTGGGTCAATGCTGAATTTACCAGTTCCAATGTTCATTGTTAATCGGAGTTGGAATTCTGCATATAGTTACCTATTAAAGTTGTAATCATAATATAGTTTGAAAAGGGGTGGAAGAAAATATTTCCCCCTAACAGTATAGACCCCCCTTGCATCTCACGGTTTACCAAGGAATTATCATTTGTATATATGCAAGCTACGGTAATTCCCAAAAGCACTGTTTTAGTCTTTTCTAGATGTGACTTGTATTATAGATATACCGTACCAGAATGCAATCCTTTCCAACATCAGAGTCCACTGCCTTATAAATATGCAAAGTCAAGTACAACAACATTATTAAATGCGTTTGTAGAAAGTCCAATTTTTTTTTTTTTTTTTTTTTTTGCATTGGTAGTTAAAAAATGAGTAGGACTATTTCATGGCTTTCATAATAACTATTACGTGGCTGTTTACTATTGCTGTAACGATAATGATCCTCGAAGTTATGCTATTAACGTCTTCAAACACATAAAATGGATTCTTTGTGGCATGTGACCTTGGCATTAGCAGAATTATAAGGCCCTCGATTTAATTAACAGGAAGGAAATAAAATCAGATGACGTAGAGGATACCGTTGGATAAACATTAAAGATAGACCCAAGTTTATAGCCTCTCCGAAACCATGACATGATGACGTCACCAGCTAATATTAACCATGATTGCTTTCAATAATTTATTCAAGGTTCAATTTGTCCAACACTAATCATAATTTAGAATAACCTATTCTATCGTTTCCCATCCAATTACTTTCATCAATTTTGCATGAATCTTCAAGCTTTGTACGTTCATTTATTATCTATTCTGTTGTTCGCAATAAATGTTATTTCTAAACAGCTCGTTAATCCTTCTAATAAGTATGTAACTGATGAAAAAAAATAATAATAAATGGAAACTTTACGTGATCCGATAGCAACATTGACAGCCGAAATATTTATGGTTGGCTGTTTATTCCGAGGATGAAAAATCATGACAGAATATTAAGAAAGCCACAAATTTCAGTTCACAAAGCATAAAAGTTACAGCAAAGATAAAAGTCTTGAGCTCTTATATATATTGATAGTTCTGTTGCTTTCTTTCATTCTTTATCCCCATTTTAACAAATCCGTTGACTTTTTCCAATGTTATTTTATTATGTTAAAGAAGAAGGCAGTTATTGGGGGAGGAAACTCCCTTCTTTTGGACAAGGGCCACCGTGTGGGTGTCTTAAGGTACAAGGTAACAACAAAAAGGTTAATCTGATACAGATCGGAAAGGCAACTGTTTGCTTGGTCTTAATAAAAGAGTTGTGGATAAGCTTTCTCGCACATTTGTGTTCGATCTGTGTGGGCCGCAAGGCTTGTTCTTGACCTCAAGTTCAACTGAAAATAGTTTCCTGCTTGTTCAAGGATTCGTGTCTTTGTAATTGTAGTCTGCCGCTTCTTAGCCTTGTTCACGTACGCAGTTGATGCTTTTAACAAATAGAAAAACAACCGAGTAAAATGTGTGAAGTTTATATCAGGGAATGCAAATACCTCAAGGCCGCAAGCTACAAAAATTCACCCGTAGCAAACTTATTATTGTTTTTCAGACGTTCAAGAACATTTCCAATGACAAAGTTAACATAAACAAGGTGATTTATCCAGTTAATGAAGGTTCTGCGACTCTTCCTAAATATACTATGGTATTCGAATTCATAGGGTTATTCTTTCGGGAGGGGGGGTAGTGATTGATTCGGAAGAATTTTTAATAGGAGATTACTGTGCTATCACTCTGTTATAAATTCGTTTATTTTTTATTTCAAAAGACAAACTCAAAGAGGATTCGTAAAAAATCACAATGTCATTTTTGTTAGGAAACACTGCATATTAGATTACATTATCAACAAATCCTGTTTTTCATGTCGTATAATGTATAGAAATACACTGACAATGAATTAAGCTCAGATCATACGAGAAACCCACTATTAACAATTGACATTTATGACTGTAGGGGGTGAAGCAAGATGCTTTTCATATTCCCCGCTATCTGTTGTGGTTACAGTGAGGGTAAAATTTATGAGCAGTTTGCTCGCCCTGAATGGGCATGGAGATTATGCATCGCTATAGGAGGCTAATATAGCTTTTGGTCTTCTATATTTGAATATGTCCGTTGGCTCGTATGCTGCAGCTTGCTGAACCAAATCATTGGGATGTGTGGACGTCTTTAGGAAAAACTTGGTTGCTAAGGATTGTAGAAAAGAGAAAATATAGGGAATATTTGTATCTCTATGAAGTTAATTGTTTCTAACATACCACGGGGCGTTCAGAATCATTCTCAAGCATTTGTTCTGCACGCGTTGTATCTTGATAATGTTAGTATTAGAGGTGTGGCTCCAGGCTGGAGAGGCATAGGTGATTATAGGACGAATCGTCACCTGGTATAGTTGCAATTTGATTCTGTTGCTGAGCTTGCTATTTCTATTAATTAGCGGATGGATCTGAGCTATGGCTTTAGATGCCTTTGAGCACGCAGACTTGATGTGTTGGTTGAAAGATAGTTTTTTGTCGAGAATTACACCCAGGTAATTTGCTTCTGTCTGCCAGGGAATTTTAGTATTGAATAGTAACCCATCTCCTGCAGGAGACATTGGCCTTTTTGAGAAAAGAACGGCTGAGCTTTTCTGGGGTTTGACTTCCAATCTCCACTTGGAAAACCAACCCTACAGCTTTAGAAGGTTTTCTTGAAGCTTTCTGGTAATGAAATGGGGTTTGAGAGATCTGGTTAGTATTGCCGTATCGTCCGCATACAGGGCCAAAATGGAAGTCATCGGATTGTGCTGGATGTCTGACATGTATACGGAAAACAGCAATGGAGCCAGTAGAGATCCCTGCGGCACTCCAGCAAAGTGACGCTGGGACGATGTAAAACCGCTGATTTTAACTTACATTGATCTATCCTGAAGATATGAGTGGATTAGATGAACCATTTTTAGTGAAGTACCGGCTGAGATAAGTTTGTGCAGGAGTCTAAAATGCCAGATTTTGTCAAATGCTTTGGATAGGTCTAGGAAAACAGCTCCTGTACACTGCCGCCAGTTGTAGCTGGTGGTGATGTATTCGACAATTCTGTGTATTTGCTGAGTAGTACTATGGTGTTGCCGAAAACCAAACTGTTCTTTAGGGAGGATGTTTAGGTCATTTACTGAGGGAGAAACCCACTAGGACGCAGGACATATATGGCGCAGAGAGTGAAGCTTGACGCTTTTCATATTCCCTGTTGTCTGTTTCGGGAGCAGTGATGGGAGAGATTTGTGAGCTATTTTAGCTCGCCCTGAGTGGGCAGAAGTGGTTATTCGTCGTTGAATGTTAGGATGGCTTTCGGTCTTTTATGTTTCCAGTAGTCATTACCGTCATAGTTTCCGGCTTGCTGTATTAGTTGGTTTGGATGCGTAGATGTCTTCATAAAGAATTTTTCTGCTAGGGAGCGTAGTAGCGGAGAGATGTAGGGGATATTTATGTCCCGGTGGATCTGGGCGTTCCTGATGAACCACGGGGCGTCCAGTATCATTCGCAGGCACTTCTGTAGTCTTTGTAGCGTGAGGATGTTTGTCTTGGAGGTATAGCTCCAGGCTGGGGAGGCGTATATAACTGTGGGACGGATCACTGTCTTGTACAGTAGAATTTTGTTTCCTGTGCTTAGTTTGCTGTGTCTGTTGATCAAGGGGTATAGCTGGGCGATAACTTTTGAAGCTTTGGTGCATGTGCTCTTGATGTGGCTGTTGAAGCATAATCGCTTATCGAGAATTATTCCAAGGTATTTTGCTTCAGTTTTCCAGGGAATTTTGGAGTTGAACAGGGTGATGTCTCCTTTGGGGGATGCTCGTCTTCTTGTGAAGAGTATCGTTTTGCTTTTCTGGGGGTTTAATTGCAATCGCCAGTCTTTAAACCATTTTTCTAGATTCAGGATGGTGTCTTGTAGTTTTTTAGTAACCAGATATGGTTGGCGAGATCTGGCTAGAATAGCCGTGTCATCTGCATAACGGGCGATGGTGGATGTGAGAGAATTTTGAGGGATGTCTGCCATATAGATGTTGAACAGGATCGAGGCTAGCAGTGATCTTTGAGGAACTCCAGCGAGGATTTTCCGTTGGGTTGAGACTGTTTCATTGATTTTGATTTGCATCCTCCTGTTGGAGAGGTATGATTTAATCAGGTGTATCATGTTTAGTGGAAGGTTAGCGATGATAAGTTTGTAGAGGAGGCCTTGGTGCCAGATCTTATCGAAGGCCTTTGAGATGTCTAGGAAGACGGCTCCAGTGTGTTGATTCCAATTAAATCCTGTTGTGATATATTCTACCAGTCTATGGATCTGTTGGGTGGTGCTGTGATTTTGACGGAAGCCAAATTGTTCTTGTGGAATGATATTTAGTTGGTTGACATGATCTTGGAGTCTGATGAGGATGATTTTCTCAGCTATTTTCCCTAAATTGGATAGCAGGCTGATGGGACGGTAATTTTCAGATAGGTGTGGGTCTTTGCCTGGTTTGTGAATTGGGATGATGTCAGCTATTTTCCATGACTGGGGGAAGTGCGGCCATTTGAGGATGGAGTTTATTATGTTTGCCAGATGTGCTATGGCTTTGCGTGGTAGTGCCTTGACGACTTGGTTAGTGATGCCGTCAGGACCTGGGGCTTTTTTGATCTTGAGATATTGATGATGCCGATTATTTCGGTAGGTGAGGTAGGCATTATAGGACTTGGATTGACATCGGGACGATTTACTGTGAACGTGACTTTACGATGGATCTTGTATACATGGCTGATGATTAGGTTCTCATATGCAGGACTGCATTGTTTCTCTAGGTTTCTTGCTATGGCTTCGGCTTTGTCAGCATCTGTGTATGCAAGGTGCTGTTCTGCTTGCAGAGGGGGGTGGGAGGGATTTGTTCCTGAGGTTGTTTAGGAATTTCCATATGGAATGATCTGCTCTGGAGATGGAGGTGAGCTTGTTGTCCCATTGTTGGTTCCTGTGGTTCTGGAGAGCTTCTCGGACAGATTTGTTTAATCTGTTGAGGGCTGTTTTGTCCTGGGGAGCACGAGTGTTGTGATATCTTTTTCTTTGTCTGTTTTTTTTCCCTTATTAAGTCCATGATTTCTTCCGGGAGACGATTTTATTTGTGGGTAATCGTGGATACTGTGGCTGCTGTTATGGCTTTATTGATTTGATTGGTGAGGTTCTTTATTGCCGTGTCTATTTCTTCCTTGGCTTTTATATGGGGAACCGGACCAATGTGTTCTGGTAGCACTTTCCTAAGTTTCTCCCAGACAATGGAGGTTTTTTTTTTGGGGGGGGGTGACTGGTCTTTGTTCCCCAAGTGAAGTAGGATTGGGTTGTGGTCTGATGATAATTCGTTCAGTGCTTGAATGCTGTGCTGGTATTTGATGTTGTGTAGGATGGCGATGTCTAAGATATCGGCTGTGCCAGTTGGGCTGTGGTGGGTTGGTTCAGTGGGTCCTGTTACGACAGCGTTGTTTAATCTTGTGTAGCTGAAGAGGATACGGCCATTTTTATTTGTGGTTCTGCTGTTCCAGGAGGGATGTTTGGAGTTTAAGTCCCCAGCAACGATGATGATTCATTTGTGCCGAGTACAGCATCCAAGTCAGAAAATAGTAGGGTCTTAGCAGGGGAGTTGTAGGCGGCGTAGATTTTAAGTCTTCCAGTTGAGTTTGTGTGGACTTCGACACCGGTGAGCTCTAGGTTGGGGGGGGGGGGGTGAGTATTCCATTGTGCCTGATGCAGTTCCTGATAAATATGGCTGTACCACCACCTCTGTAAGAAACCCACTAGTACTCTCATAATACAATTGTAGTGTTATAATATGAAATATGGAATGGTGCATGCTGTAATTTTGAATTTAGAAAACAATCGTATTATTTAAAATATAGTATTAAAATTTTTTAATAAAATATAAGTTACATTATTGTTTTCAAAAAATAAAAAATAAAATTAATCTGATAACTATATAAATGTATACATGACGTCACATTCGTATAAAATACTCAAACTATCAAACAAAAAAATTATATAAAAACTGCAAACTGAAATTAAAATGAAGTCTTATTGTTTTATTTCATTTTAATTTCAGTTTGCATTAATTTTATTTTTTTGAAAACAATAATAATAATAAAAAAAAGTAATAATAACATGCATGGAAATCATTACACAACTGAATTCGTTTCAGTGAGTTAATTGTAAAATTGGGAATAGCTGCAAGTCTATCGTAGTACACGTTTTTAATTTTAATTTTTTTTTTTCAGCCCGATACTGAAAATTTTAAATTAATACGGATAAGTGATTAGAAACAGCAATAATAGTTTTATTATATTAATACACCCACCCACACCCAGGTGCAAAATGAACCCAGAGCCGTTGTGGCTTGTGCACTGGAGACAGTTTATTCATTATCATTCGTAACATATAATTTTATTTCGTTTTGTTTTAACTAATTTCGTCACTGAAAATGATCCGGTTGAAAACACAACTGAGATGACTCAACTAAATTTACTGGAGATTCGAAATATCAAATTTCTTCAAATTCCATCTAAGAAGAACGGAGCTATCATTTGTCATCATTCTGAATCATTTTTTCATCTTTAGTCAATAAAATTTGGCAAATTTTGCGACTAAAGATAATCACATTAAAACCTAAATCGAGGTAGTGCGATGAAGTACTTTTTCTTTTCATAAACCTACCATGTATTTAGCACCGCGGGTAGACTAACGATGTGATAATGCAAAATCCCTGGTGTAAAGACCAAGCATAGAACTTTTTTCTAGCCAATTCAGGCCTCCAATAAGCAGGGCGCTCACACTGGACGATGCAATTCACCTACCACTTAAATACAGTTAAACATCCGCGTCCGCAGCGGGATTCTTACTTGGTTGAAGAGCAAATACGCTAATCATACGGATAACCAGGTCCGCTGTTCTAAACACAACAGAAAATAATTCGAAAAAATCGCTCGGATGAAATTTGAATAAAACAAGAAAATTACGCCGTCAGTTCACTGCTTCCGTTCATTGGCATCGTATACTAATATGAATGTTTGTAATTCATTTTGGAATAAGATATTTGCATCAAATAAGACAACCCACAGAGTACAATTCGAGAACAATGTATTTCATTCATTCATCAGTGGTACTCATAGGTTTTCACAGTCCACAACCGACCAAGTGGCCATGGATTTCGTAACCTTAAATTTATTAGGATCTATTAAATATATTTTGTAGGGGACGTGAACGACAACAGAACAGACACTTCAGGATTAGCCCATCACTTCTCGATCTCTAACCATACCATCGATTGGGATAACAGCGCCATGCCTTATATAGAAGAAGATTCTCGATGTAGAAACTTCAAAGAAGCCGCGGTTATTCTCCGTTAGGGAGAAAATCTAAACAGAAATCAAGGAATGATTCTGAAAGACATCTGGAAAAGCCTAATAAATTCACTCAGCTTACCAGAATTTCATTTCGCTAAAAACTATACAACGCGCTCAATAAACAATGACTGAGACACCACGCCCCATACTTACGATGTTACGCGTCAGTTTTAATTTATTTGACTGTGTTAATCCATTCTTTTTTTTTTTTTTTTTACTAGCAAACGTTAGTGTGTACTGTTATACTTGTCCTGAAGAAGCCAGACAAAATAGCTGGTGAAACTTGTTGACAATTTCTGTATATCATTTATTAATATATGGTCAACGAATGAAACCAAGAAAAAACTCTAGTTTTACCTGAAATGGTATTTAGATACATTAATAAATATTGTTATTCTTGTAAAGGTATAACAATGCTTCAAGATCTTTTTGTGCACAGTAAAAATATTTCTGGATTTCCTTTTACACGCTTTTGGCAAGTAATTTAATGTGATATTGATCAGAGATTGTTGGCTGGTATGAAAACACAAAAATCTGCCACATAAGCGAGGCATTAAAGTTAATTTCTAAAATAAGCGATATTAGTGATTTATTGCATTCATAAACTGTTACTGCGTATTTATATAACCAAATGATCGCGGTATTTTTTTATTTTTTAACCAACCATGAACGGGAAACTTAATTTATTAATTATATATATGTATATATGTAATAAATTTTTTAACTTATGGATATTGTATATTAGGATAAAAATCGGTCTGGGTAGTGATCCCACCCATAATGCATTGCAGTATACATCTTCTAGTGAGATGTGCTTCACATTATGGGAAAATACTAAGAATAGTGATCAGAGCTTTACCCACCTTTACAATGAGTTGCCCTGGTGTTATAACATCTTTAGACTTGAACTTTGTTTCAGACGCAAACTTAATTGTTTGCATACTTGGGATTAGGAGTTAAAATAACCAAGTTTATAAAATTACTTGATTATCCTAATATATATATATATATATATATATATATATATATATATATAAATTAATAATTCGCATATAGGTAATTCGCATATAGAAAATAATAATTCGCATGTAGATTAGATATACAAAAGTGCTTAGATGATTTTTTTAAGAATATAACAACCCAGAGTAAAATCTGCCTCCAATATAAAGTTGAAGCATTTTTTAAACGATAGTTTATTGCCAAACTTACTACTTTTCATGGTCTGGTTTTTCATTAATTGTCCAAAATCTTGTAACTTTCCAAGGATCCACATTATCCAGAATAGATTCGTATTGCGGTTTTAATATACTTTTTTTTCTTCATTTTTTACAAGCTTATAAAGTGAATTATTCCAGGATAACGGAAGGAAAGAAGTCACTTAAGTTTAGGAGTAGAAAAGCGATAAGGGGAATTGCAGAGGGGAGGAGGAGGAGGGAGTTTCTGTGCTAAGGAGAAGCGTTCTGTTTCTTCATGGATGAATCATGAGATCAAGAGGGAGAAGGAAACGATGTAGAAAAGCACGCAGTTATCGAGCTAGGTCAAACGGGATATTTGAGAGAACATGTTTTTATGTATGTGGTAGACTACGATTAATATTAACGAGGTTGATTTAATAATTAATTATTTACTTGGGAGTAGGTCAGAAAGCCGACAATAGTAATTAGCCAAATAACTATAAAACTGATAATGATGTCATTTAGGTCAAATAACCATAAGCTTGAGAGTGGAATGCTTCCGTAGGCGTAAAAATGCCGAGACATTTGAACTTCGGTAGAGAGAAACTGAATTTGAATCTGTTTAGAATGCAAGGGGTATTCACAAACAGTTTTTAGCTGAAGTTCAGTTATCCGTTTTTTTAATCCTACAGAACAGCATAACCAGCCGGAGAACGAACGTTCTGCATTACTTCAACCTTGGTATCACTTCTGGGCCTGGTTCACACTGATAAGACCTAAATAAAGGTCGAAACCGGTCTGGGTAGTAGTAGTGACCCATCCCACAATGCTTAGCAATATACACCCCCAAACAGTGGCGCATTCAGGATTTAATCTTGGAGGGGGGAGTACTCAAGATTTTTTAATCTTGGGGAGCCGAGTTGAGTAGACGATTTGAGAATACATACTACGCATTGCATACGACCTATGACTGAGAATCTGCAGTGATCGCCAATACATGATACCCGTGATCTCCGGCCCGGCGATACTTTGTTTGCCCGGCTCGAGCAAACAAAGTATCGCCCAAGCACTACTTCGTTCGCCTTGCGTTCACAACGGCCGTGATTCCCGAGAGCCAGAGGGTATTCCCACCTTATGTGACCGCTAATTCATAAGCAGTATAGAAATAGAAGACACGACACAACAGAAATAAAAAAAAAAGATTTTAATGAATTAGGAAAACGTTTTTGGAAAATGTTCTAGTCTTTTTTCCTTTTTCTTTTTCTTTTTTTTTGGGGGGGAGGGCCCCTTGGTGGGTGACCCAAAAGGATCTGTGCATTGCATTATGGGATACTAAGGCAATCAATATGAAGTCATTAGCCTCTATATACAAATAGCTTAGTCGTGAAGTAACTTGACGTGCAAACGATAGACACATTTTTGCAAAAACTTTTCTTTTTTGTTACTTTGACGACAAAATTACGTGAGCAGCGCAGTTTATGCTTTAAAAATTCGAAAATATACAGTAAATCACATTTCTACTGTTCTAATAATTTCTGATTTACATGATATACAGTGATGTATTTACCAGTTGGTGTAAGTATGTTGGCTATAACTTGATATTTCTTAGCGTCTTAAGTCTTTTTCAACACGCGGTCTAGAAATGGAAGGCTTTTTCTCTCTCTCTATCTGCTTCATGACCACAGAAAAACAATAAGAATTTTTAGAACTCCAGACATTAGAAGGACAAAAGTGTCGTTCCACAATAGTGGATTGACTTCAGGAAGATGACTCAGAGGGCTACTAGGAATTGAATGGTGGAAATACCTACCATTATTATTAAATCGTTATAGCGTCGTTTTTATTCAGAAAGTACGGTCGTAAACACATAATGCTTCTCAAATGTGCACAAAATGAGACAAAATACACATATGACAATGTCGTGAACGTGTCTGGATAACGGCCCACGGCACCGGAGTGACAACGTATGATTTCGCATCAACTGCATATCAGCCGTTCAGCTATTCAGCGTTCAAATGTATTTGTGGCTGCTAATTAAAACTATTATATAGCGTTGATAATTTAATAATGCACCCATGAATATGTCAAAAAGGAAAGTGCAAGGTGGTTAGGAGAAGTTTAAAAATCCCAACAATATTTGCTAGCCAACGTTTGTTGGTCAATAAACAATTTACAAGGGCACATAAGATGTGCCCTTGTAAATTGTCAACTACTTTGCCGTCATCACTGATCCTTTGATGTTTATCTCTATTTCGTAGTTCAACATGTGCCAACAGTATTTATCTGGTAAAACTTAGCAACTTTCATTCTTTTGCATTGTGTGTATTTGCATCTTAAAATAAATTCGTCAAACAAAACGAAAGCAGTGACGGGAAATCCCTAGACTTAAGGGTCTTCGTTTACCTCCTGATAACAATCGTAAGTATACGATACAAGTTAAGTACAGTATATGCCTTACTGCACGTCCAATTTCTGGCTTATAATAATCACCCAAATCAGTGCCATTGAATAATTCTACAATGGAACGTGAACCTTTTGTAACAATGGAAAAAGTCCTATTGTTATCAATGTACTATTGAATGCGCTGACCTTGGCATTATTTCAACAATGGGACCTTTAGGCATCATTGTCAGCAGCAGGTCTTGTGAAACGGCAAAGATTTGTCTCAGTTGACACAAAACTTATGACGTTTTAACATTTTGATAAATGATAACACGGCATATCTTTCAGTGGATTTCTCACTCAGGGATCTGCTGCAAAAATTTTACTTCTCTTTTGGTTTGTTTGTTAGTTTGTTGTAGTAGTATGTTAAAGCTTAACCACAGCCCTGCTAATCAAAGATTATATGGTTGAAAGTTTTTTGCGCTTGGTTCCAAATTAAATTAAAGATGGCAAGAAATTATATTCTTGGTTTCATCCTTTATCCAAATGTAAGCAAACACTTGGATAAAGTGTTTGCTTATATTTGCTTATACTCAATACCATTGTCAATTCATCCATTTTGTCATGACATGATGTATGTGATATGAAAATGACTTAGTACTTCAGATATTAAACCAACAAAATCACACGATAAACACATGCAGAACCCATTGCTGTTACTATGTCAACATGGAAATATTATTGTTGCACACGTTTTAGTTGTGAAATAAACAAAATTATTTTATATACTATATATTATATAGAAGATTTCAAGATCTATGCTGTACCGATGAATTTATAATAATGTGATAAAATCTCTGATTTTTTTTATTTTTATCCTGGACATACCCGATGCTTTTCAAATTGGCTTCCACAACCAGTTAAATTTAAAATAAACTCATCAAAATAGATAATGATAAATATATAACTTTTTGTGAATATTGGGATATTTATTGCTCTGGGAAAACTGCAATTATGTCGTTTTTGTTTGATATACAAAGATTAAAGATCAAATAAATTGAAAGACCCTTTGATCCTTAACATTATTAGCAAGTCTCCTTATCATTTAGAGATTAAATCGTCCACATTACCAGGGCAGGATGGTAGGAAAATTTTAAGAAGAGCAGAAAACTTTGGGACAAAAGAAAATATGTCAATATACTGTATTTTTCCCCAATTTCGTTCTTTTTAGTTCTTTATTTTTGTATTAAAGTGACAACTTCATCACAACTCAAGAAAACATTAAGAATCTTTCCTCTTCTACTGTTATTTTTTTTTTTAAAAAGGCGAAAATAATTAGCAAGTCTCCTTATCAAATATAATAAAATAAAACAACTAAAAAGTAATATCCTGTTATTATGAAACACGTGCGCATGCGTCAACCAACACCTGTCTCTGCGACACCGTCTGACATTTAAACTGACTATAGTATTCAAAGAAATACTAGTGAAAAAATGCTTATCAGTGTTCAGACTTTGTTTTCAAGTGTAAGTATTGAGTGACAGGAAATGCCGGTAACAACAACATAAAAAAAAAAAAAAATTAAAAAATATATATATATACTGCTGCCTTTACAAATTCACCTACAATCTCGCAACAGCAAAACAAATATGGAAAATCCTTCAATTTTGCTTACATCAACTAACTTTGATATTTTTTAATATTATAATATTAAAAAAATATAAAAAGTTATTCTAATATTTCACATAAGCGAAGCTTTAAATATCAAAACCGAGTACAGCGTGTATATTATCAAAGATAGATTTCGCTAACACATACTCGCCCTCATATTTAACAGACTTTTTAAGTTGTTTGCAGTATTCCTAGACTGGCTTTGTTCTTTTTCATTTGTTAACTTACCGGAATTCACAGGATATCCGAGCAAGACCACACCGAGTGTTGCCTGACTATCCCCGACTTAATTAAATAATAAATCAATTAAATTTCATTTAATCTGTATTTTTATGTCAGTCCCACCCACGAAATATTTTTTTTTCTCCCTGTAACACATTAGTATTGTGGATGGAACTAAGGGATTCGACAATATCTAAAAATCCTGCTCTAGGATTTGTTCGGGTTTCCAATAGCTCAGTTGGCTAGTGGAAGCCCGAAGACATAAAATACATACATTTGATGCATGTATGTTATGCATAACAGTCACATGCAATAGTTGTTTTTAAATGACGATATAAAAATATCCGCTAATAATAAATAAATAAAAATTAGGTAACGCCCTGTATTTTTTATTATCTCTACAATGTTTTTTCTCGTAATATCACAGAGGACGTTTATGTTTTTCAGTTTGAGTTCTTAAAATTAGCACAGAGACAAGTGAAATGCATGAGTTACTATCAGGTCTGGTTCCTTTATTATTATTATTATTATTTCTTTAAAAAAGCATTCATGCGACAGTGATTTTGAAAGGATTGGTGTTAAAATGCCTGCCATTAACATTTGTCCATTTTGGTGTACAGGTGACTCTGGACTATTTACGTTTTTGAAATTAATGATGTAACCCTCCCCCCCTCACATACCATTGTAACGTTAAATATTCCTGAAAGCTTGGTAACAGGCTTCCTTATATTCAACGTGTTTTATATTAACATAAAAACATCTTACTTCACATCCTTTATATTAAAGAGAGAAAGAGAGTGGATATGCAGAATATAGGAACGAAAAGTTCCTATATTAGGTGTACACAACAGTTATTTTTAAACTGTGTAAGTCACCTTCAAAACCTCACAGACATGATTAATGAATGATAAATGCACGTAAACACAAGAAAGATATTTAATTAACCAAATATTTCGGTCTGGAAATAGCAGACCATCTTCAGTGGTATTACAAGAACAGTTTTAAAAAATACAAGCTAGAATGGTAACAATAGATCGTTAAAAATAGAACGCGCCGCGTGATGTTATATCACTAAGTATTAAGTATAAAACGGAACATTTTGAAGTAGAGACATGATTGAAAAAAAAATTAATGAGTAATCTTGATTAGACTTTCCCAGATTTTTGATATAGATATACAGTCATTACGATTCAGGTTGGGACGATGGAGTAAGGCCTCCACGCTTTCCTTGAACAAACGTTCGAACCTATAACGGGATAATGTTTACGTGCATTTATCATTCAGTCTTATGTCACAAGTATCCTTAAGACATCATGAATGTCACGAATAGAGTTATCAATATAGATACAGACAAGCTAGCTTGTAATCTACTTATTTACGTCAAAAATCAGAGAAATGCCAGACAAATTTTATCTAGAACATGGAGTCCAAAAAGAACAACAATTCAACAGAAGAACGAAGCCGATGAAGAAGAAATTGTGCACGTCTGTTCAACCCAATAAAAATTCCCAAGGCTGTGTATGTAGGTTGAACACAAGTATCTCTTCTACATACAGATTAAACAGGAAAAATCGATTTGCGCATGAATCAATAAGTATGATGGAGCTGATCCTTTATGATGATGCATGTTCGGACTTTTATTGTCAACAAGAGGGGACGGAACAACACGCAAGCATTTACTTCACACAAAAAAAAGCGGGATGCAAATAACGAAGCATAACTATTGAAGCACTGAAGGAGTAAGGAGCTATCAATTCCTCTATCATGAATGCTGTTACTATCGTAGGCATGTTAGTAGCTATTCTTTGCAGATACTTCTCAGGTAAGAAACACCCCCCCCCCCCCAGTATATGTTAGAAAGCATTCAAATTCTCTTTGGGCAAAATAATTATAAAAAAATTATTTTAAATAATTGTCACAGTTAACTTCAGGTGATGCCCAGCGAACTCAAGACTTCTTTATAGGGATGGAAGTACCAAAGTAAGTACTTAAATTTCAATACAGTAAGCTTTAGGATGGGGGTGGAGCTAAGGTTATGAGGTCAGTGTATTTATGTCTATGTATTGCGTTTGTTTTCTGGCCAGGTTTAGTACAGTCGTGATATCCTCGTACGTAGCTGGTCTCGCGCAGAGGTTTTATTCCCTCTCCGAAATTTTTGGTAGCATTGGCAGTGGTATTTTTCAACTCGCCGGCCTGATTTACCGAGTGGATGGACGACATACTCGCTCTTCAACCACACAAGCTGCGGGTTTGAAGTAAGGAAGTGATTCATACGGCGTCCAAAGGATGGAAATGTGACCTTTTTTTTTTTTCCCCATCTCACAGACAAGCTTTACCAGAAACATGCAATATTATACTGTCTCATAACCTTAAATGTTTTGGCCTTAATTCCAGCCTTCAACCAACCGAATCTAATTAAACCCAATGCTATTAAACAACAATAATTTATGGGAGACCGCCTGTCTGTAAAATTATTTGCTCCTTCGAGCAAAATTGCATGCTATACACTTAGCTCTTCCTCGTCCCCGAAGACAGGAAAAATGTCATATAATAATACAACACTTGCAATAAAACAGTTAACTGTTTAGTCTATTTAGTAAGTATATAGTCTTCTCACATGAGCCTATCAGTTACATTGCTAAGGAGAATTGGTACGTATTTATCGTCATTAAACAATAATAATATCAAAATAATAATCAAAATATTGGTTTATCGTGGTGATTTATCCAAAGTTAGAAAAGGGAATGGAATAATTGGAAAATCCAAATATCCCATTACTTCTGATCGAGTTTTATCTTCTTCTTAATATTTTTGAGAGTTTTTCTACTTTTTCATTAAAAAAAAAAAAAGTCATTAATTAAAACACATACAAATTTTAAACAACAAACTGAAAAATAAAAATACAGGTAACCCTCGTATAACGCGGATGTTAGGTTCCATAGAAATGCCGCGTTATACAAATCGCGTTATATGAGACTTAGATCACATGGAAAGAGTAGGGTTAGGTTCCGAAATCGTTTTTTTTTTTAAATTATATAAACAACAATGACATATCCGACAAAAACAATATTTTTATTTAATTCAGGTAATTCATCTAAGTTAAGAAAACATAAACTATGAGACAAATACGTAGTATAAAATTATAAAAATTACAAATTGTACATGAATTTCATTGCACATAATGCATAAATGTTTTAGACACAATAAAATAAAGCGCATATTTTAATCGTCATCACTGTCTTCAGAAATAACATTTCGTAGATGTTCTTTAAGTTGCCGGAGGTCGTCACCACTTGAAATCTCTTGGGCATCGTTTGTATAATTCTCATTGCATACTTCGGCTGGTTTAGTCATCAAGAAGTCAGTAATAAGACTTTGCTTTCCACTATGCTACAATTTTTTTATTAAGTTCATAATATGGCGCTAAACAAAAATCCAATTGTCTCGTGAATTTTCCCGAGCGCTCCATTGAGGGATCATTATCCGTAAAATAACTTCCTAACTTTCTTGCCAAGTCCAATCCTTCTGCTAATTGTGATATTGATCAGAGATTGTTGGCTGGTATGAAAACACAAAAATGTGCCACATAAGCGAGGCATTAAAGTTAATTTCTAAGATAAGCGATATTAGTGATTTATTGCATTCATGCAATTCATGAATCAGACGATGCAATTCACCTACCACTTAAATACAGTTAAGTGGATTTTAAACATCCGCGTCCGCAGCGGGATTCTTACTTGGTTGAAGAGCAAATACGCTCATCACACGGATAACCAGGTCCGCTGTTCTAAACACAACAGAAAATAATTCGAAAAAATCGCTCGAATGAAATTTGAATAAAACAAGAAAATTACGCCGTCAGTTCACTGCTTCCGTTCACTGGCATCGTATACTAATATGAATGTTTGTAATTCATTTTGGAATAAGATATTTGCATCAAATAAGACAACCCACAGAGTACACTTCGAGAACAATGTATTTCATTCATTCATCAGTGGTACTCATAGGTTTTCACAGTCCATAACCTACCAAGTGGCCATGGATTTCGTAACCTTAAATTTATTAGGATCTATTAAATATATTTTGTAGGGGACGTGAACGACAACAGAACAGACACTTCAGGATTAGCCCATCACTTCTCGATCTCGAACCATACCATCGATTGGGATAACAGCGCCATGCCTTATATAGAAGAAGATTCTCGATGTAGAAACTTCAAAGAAGCCGCGGTTATTCTCCGTTAGGGAGAAAATCTAAAGAGAAATCAAGGAATGATTCTGAAAGACATCTGGAAAAGCCTAATAAATTCATTCAGCTTACCAGAATTTCATTTCGCTAAAAACTATACAACGCGCTCAATAAACAATGACTGAGACACCACGCCCCATGCTTACGATGTTACGCGTCAGTTTTAATTTATTTGACTGTGTTACTCCATTCTTTTTTTTTTTTTTACTAGCAAACGTCAGTGTGTACTGTTATACTTGTACTGAAGAAGCCAGACAAAATAGCTGGTGAAATCCATGTAAGTACTCCCTAAAAACGTTTTGAACGATTACTCTATAATCGAATTTACCCATTGATTAATGCCATAATACCAAATGAACAAGCCGGATTCATTTGGTATCGCTGCTGCGATCAAGCACTTGCCCCTACTACACATGCTGGTTTTCAAAAAGGCCTTAAAACCCGAGTAGCATTCATAGTTCTGTCCGTTGCATACGACACAGTTTGGGTGAATGGACTCATACTGAAATTTGCAACTATTAGTACAAGATCCAAAGATGATTAACATCCTAAAGCGCATGACATCAAAGCGGAAATTCAAGGTACAACTGAATGGTAAAAATAGTCCCTTTAAAGTACTAAAAATGGACTACCACAGGGATCTGTGCTAGCTCCGCTCCTCTTTAATTTATACATTAGTGACATGTCACAAACCTCATCCTGATAGTTCGCATACGCCAACGATCTGGCGTTGGCAACTCAGACTAAACACCTGAAAGAGGACGAGACTGTGCTCCCCTTCTGACCTTGAAGTTCTGCACAACTATTACACCAAATGGCGTCTCTGCCCAAATCCCTCTCAATGAAGTTTGCACATTTCACTTTAACAATCATCAAGCTGATAAACGGTTGAAGGTCTCATTCAAAGGAGAAACTTGGAAGCACAACCCCAATCTAAAATATCTCGGAGTCACCTTAGATCGTTCTTTAACCTTCAGAAAACACCTGGAAAATGTCTGCCAAAAGCTAAAAACTAATAATATCACGTGTGTTCGGGCTGGGGGGCAGCAGCCAACACTTTAAAATCTGCTGCTCATGCCCTAGTGTACTCTTGTGCAGAATACTGTGCTCCGGTGTGGTATTCGAGTCACCACGTCAGCAAGGTCGATGTGCAACTTAACGATACCAAGAGAATTATCACGGGTTGCATAAAGTCTACACTTGTTGAATGGCTACCAACACTCTCTAACATCATACCACCAGACATAAGAAGGAAAGCTGCTGCTAACAGAGAGTGGATAAAATGTATGGGAAATAATACATTATCCATCCATGAAGACCTCCAAAATCTATCACCTATTCGCTTAAAGTCACGCAAACCGATCTGGAAAACTCAGCAACCAGATACATATTCTCCTGAAATTGAATGGAAGAATTGTTGGCTTACTTCAACAATAAAAAATGGACACCTCATTACAGATCCCACAACAGAGGCCTCTGGCTTTGACCTTCCCAGAAGACAATGGAGCACACTGAACCGCCTGAGGACAGGCCATGCCAGATGTGCTACCATGATGTACAAGTGGGGCTTGCATCAATCATATTATCCAGGACTGCCCACTGCGGAGTTTTAAGGGCACATTGACGTACCTGTTCCAGGCTACCCCAGTCCAATTAGACGCAGTCCAATGGATTAGAGACAATCTGAACTTAAATATGTGATTTTTGTATCTAGTTTTAGTATGTATATATATATTATTATTATTATTATTATTATTATTATTACGGGCAACTCCAGGAGTCATTAGACTCATCGAGGGAGGCCCAAATCATATTCATCACAACTATTTGACATTCATACAGTATCTATCATACCTCGCCTTAAACTCATTCACTGTCACAGCATCCACTACAGACTCAGGGAGCGCATTCCACTCATTCACTACTCTAAAAGTAAAGAACCCAGCTCTAACACCTTTACTAACCACACTTTTGCCCAGTTTCCATGGATGTCCCCTAGTCTTCCCACAACCAGCCCTGTTCTCAAAAATATCTTCTGAATTAATTTTATAGAAACCCTTCAATAATTTGAATGTCTCAATCATATCTCCCCTCCTCCGCCTATCAACCAATTTTTGCAACCCACAAATCCTCAACCTGTTCTCATACGGTTCATTCCACAGACCTGCTATCATCTTGGTCACTCGCCTCTGGATCCTCTCCACCTCCTCCCCATCAAGAAGAAACCTAGGTGACCAAATCTGAGCACAGTAGTCTAGATGGGGTCTTATCAAGGCTCGATAGAGAGGAACAATAACCTGCTTGTCTCTGCTTGTCAACGTATTCTTCAGCAACCAAGTGATTTGATGAGCTGTTTTGGTCACTTTTGCAATGTGTCCCCTAAATTTCAATTCCTTATCTACCAACACTCCTAAATCTCGTGCCTCATCAATTTCCTGGAGCAGGGTTCCACCAATGCAGTAAACTGCCGCCAATCTTTTCACCCCAAAATGCATAACCTTACATTTTGCCACATTAAACTGACATCCATTCTCCTTAGCCCAGACCTCCAATCTATCCAAATTATCCTGCAAAATTTTGACGTCATCTGCATTCACTATTGCCCTACCCAACTTCGCATCATCCGCAAACAAATGAACTGTTCCTCTCAGATCATTTCCTATATCATTTATGAACAAATTAAACAGCAGTGGTCCAAGAACAGATCCTTGTGGCACACCACTAGTCACAGGCCGTCTTGTGGACTCTACTCCCGAGTAAACCACTCTCTGATATCTCTCCGTCAACCACCCTCCTATCCATCTCACCAACCCTATGTCCATTCCCATATGCTGCAATTTACTGATTAGAATTCCATGTGGAATCCTGTCAAAGGCCTTGGCAAGGTCCAGTAGAATCACCGTAAACCCATTACCCTTATCCAGTTCAGCCGTCACTGTGTTATAATACGTGAGCAAGTTACTGAGGCATGACCTACCCTTCACAAAACCATGCTGTCCCCGATACAGTATCCCATTTTCTTCTATCCAATCTTGTATTTTCCTCTTGACTATTTTCTCTAAGACCTTGACAATGATTCCTGATATGCTAATCGGTCGGTAATTTACAACAGCAGTCTTGGAACCACCTTTATGCAGTGGAACTATTTTCCCCTCTTTCCACCCGCTCGGGACTAACCCAGACCCGAGACTCAAATTAAACAAAATGGTCAAGGGTACTGACAATTCTTTAGCTGCTTCTCGTACAACACGAGCTGGTATACCATCCAATCCCACGGATGTATTGACATTGAGGTTATGCAATAGACTACTCACCTCCACTTCATTAACCACAATTCCCGTATAATCTACTGGTTTATTCGTTTCTGCAATGTCACCACCTGGATGATATACTTTTGCAAAGTGCTCACTCAGTAACTCAACTATCTCAACTGATTCAGTTACCTCCCTACCATCGGCATTCTTTAAAATCAATCTGCCATGTACATTTTTCCTTTTACTTGCTACATATCTAAAAAACTGTTTAGGATTCTCTTTAGCCTGCATGGCCAATGTTCTTTCGTAATCCTTTTTTGCTTTTCTTACCACACTCGTCACCCTTCTGGCCTGCGCTTTATACCGTTCATGTGCCTGCCGGTGACCCTTCTCCTTAAATTCCCTCCATAGTTGTTTCTTTTTTTGCAACTCAAGCTTAATGGTGTTATCCATCCATTTAACCCCTACTTGATTTATTATTCGGACTCTAGGTATACAGTCAGCCATTGCTTCATGCAAGCACTTCTTAACTACCTCCCATGCACTATCAACTTCTAGTCCTTGCAGTTGTACATGCCATGGCACTGAACCAATCAAACTCCTAAGCTTGTCATACTTTCCCGCCCGATAATTCCATATGTACCCTGTCTTAATTGAAAATTCTACACCTTTAGCCACCTCCCAAGTTAAGACCCTATGATCACTCTCACCGATTGGTGGCAATGTGGTCATATTTGTTACAGCCAAATCCTCAGATGTAATTACTAGGTCAAGCACTCTCTGACCCCTAGTATTTTCCATTACATGCTGTCGCAGATAGTTATCCCTTAATAACCGCATAAAATCCAGTTCCTTCCTCCCGTGTGTCCTCTCCTCACTCCAATCAATGCGACCATAGTTGAAATCTCCCATAATAATCACCCTCCTTCCACCCATTTCTTCTATTTGCTTGTGCATACTGTCACCACCATCTTTTCCATCACCTGGTCTATAGCAGCACCCAATTGTATATTTAGTTCTGCTAGCCACAATCTCACACCAAATGGCCTCAAATGTGCTCTTTTCTCTATCCTGCAATTCAACTTCTATTCTCCTTGGCTGGAGCTCATCAGCTATCATCAACAATACTCCTCCCCCCATTTTATTCTCTCTGTCATTCCTGAACACACTATACCCATCACATTCAATCCCACTAGTTATATCATCTACAGTCAGCCATGTTTCACTAATACCTAATATATATATATATATTCATTTTTTCTGTTTTTATCTTTCTATTTGCACAGATCCAACCCATACGAAATGTATGTATGTATCATCAAGATTTTTTATAATAATACCATACCATACGGGAAATGTTATAGAACTTACGATTGTCAGTTGAAAAATTCAGGAATAAGTTATTGATTATAATATTAAAAAATAATTAATTTATCAAAGACGGTACCTTTCGGTGTGCAGTAGGTTGGGGCTATTTCTGGTTGTTATGTTTTTAGTATATTAGAAGACATTTTAACTATTCAAAGTATTAATTTATAGATTATAATTAAAATATCAAAAAATAATAAATCCCATAAGGCCAATATACTTTCCAAATGGAATAGACCCTATTCTTTCAGCCTTAACTTTTTGTATCCCTTGGAAAATTGACAGGCAATCCACTTAATCTTTGCGATCAGAAGAGATGGGGATAAAGTGTATTCCCACGGCGTGCTAGATTAGATATTTTTGTATGGATATTTATTCGTACATAAACGCATGCGTTCTACAGTCGATTTTACTGATTTAGATTATGGATAAAAGTGAAGAGATTTTTTCAGGAAACAACCCTACTCGTCTGCGCTTTGAATTCATGTTTTTGATTAGAAAGTCATGGGCTCAAATCTTGCTATGATATGAAGATGTTTTCAACCTTAAAATAGTTTCGGATCTCATGATTTTCTGTCCGCAAAACAATAACCCGACCATTGAAATTATACTGCTTGGAAAGAAGTCAACGGACACCATGGTGTGAGGAACAAACAGCCATGGTGCCCACTTCAATGGTGCCAAGCATGTATACATTATACATGTATGTCGCATTATACATGTATAATGCGACATGGAAGCTTGGAAAGCTGTGTTATGGAGTGACGAATTACGCTACACCCTCTACCGAGCAGATGGACGAGTGTAGGTGCTGCGGATGTCCGGTGAACATCTTTTACCAGAGTGGGTAATCCCAACTATGAAATTAGGAGGTGGCGGTGTGATGGTATGGCCTCGAACTTCTGTTTATGGTGCCACATAAACATTGAACTCCGAGAGATATCTGAACATTCTGAACAATGCAATGCTTCCTACATTGTGGCGTTTCTACGGAACTGAGCATTGTCTCTTTCAGCAAGACAATGCACTGTATCATAAGGCTGCCGCTGTAACTGCGTGGTTTGTGGACATGAATGTCACCATACTTGGCTTGCCTCCACATAGTCCATCTCATATGCGGAATGAGCTGGAGCGTTTGGTGAGGTTAAGGGATGTTCTCCAACAACAGTCCGGGGCCTCATTACATGCCTGTAGAAAGATTGGTCCAAAATTCCCTGCAATGACTTCAGCAATCGAAGGGGTATACTTTCAATAAGCGTATAGCAATCAATGGGAATTTTGGACCAATCTTTCTACAGGCATGTAATGAGGCTCCGGACTGTTGTGGGAGAACATCCCTTAACCTCACCAGACGCTCCAGCTCATTCCGCATATGACATGGACTATGTAGAGGCAAGCCAAGTATGGTGACATTCAAGTCCACAAACCACGCAGTTACAGCAGCAGCCTTATGACACAGTGCATTGTCTTGCTGAAAGAGACAATGCTCAGTTCCGTAGAAATGCCACAAAGTAGGAAGCATTGCATTGTTCAGAATGTTCAGATATCTCTCGGAGTTCAATGTTTATGTGGCACCATAAACAGAAGTTCGAGGCCATACCATCACACCGCCACCTCCTAATTTCATAGTTGGGATTACCCACTCTGGTAAAAGATGTTCACCGGACATCCGCAGCGCCTACACTCGTCCATCTGCTCGGTAGAGGGTGTAGCGTAATTCGTCACTCCATAACACAGCTTTCCAAGCTACCATGTCGCATTGTATACATGCTTGGCACCATTGAAGACGATGCTGCATGTTGCTTTGGGTGATGTGGTCCTACCACGGAAACCCATGTTATGAATGTTTTAATGCAGATTCGTATTCTAGTCGGTAGCCAGAACTCCGAATTGAAAGTGTCGGACCGAAGAATGGCGTTTTTACATATTATCCTTCGTAGTACCCTACGGTCACGTTCAGTGAGTGTGGTGTCACCTGCAGGTGACTTCCTGCGCTTCCATCTCAGTGTTGTATCATTGATTGTTGACATGGGATGGCCCAATTTGTCAAAAACACCTTTTTTCCCTTTTCGCAGCCATTTCACCAAGACACAGTTGCATCGACTTGAGAGCATCATATTCCTCCAATTATACGGCTACAAACACGTGACTCGTTACATGGCACGATGCACCTTGCCACTAGGGAGGGAAGGGGTACCCGTTGGCTTCTTTCCAAGCAGTGTATAGTCTTAAGGAGCACGAAACCTAATCCAGGTTAGTTTGCCCAGTGTTACATACTCCTATTATAATTATACGGTCTTTCTCTTACATCAGTTTCTTTTACAAAAGTAGTATCGTTTTTTCTTTCTTTCTTTGTCGAACTTTTGTAATTTCTGATTTTTGCAAGCTAAAGAGAGTTATTTCGTTCTCAAAATCTAATTTTTTTGCACCTAATTTGCATCAGTATATAAAAAAATAACGTACCGTTCATTTATTGGTATGAAAATGAAATAATATGGTTCAACAATAAAGTATTGCTCAGAGATGTCAGCGTGAATAATTAATTGGCTTGCAACTGGAATTCTCTCTCTCTCTCTCTCTCTCTCTCTCTATATATATATATATATATATATATATATGTATATATACAGGGTGTTCGGGATAAATTTGACAGTTTCGTAAGGAAAAAGAAAATCTTCTTTGTATCTATTAAATTTAATGAATTGACAAAAAAACATTACAGGCAGAGTTAATTACAATACTATCAACAAGATTTACTCAAAATAACCACCATTAGCATCGATCACAGCTTCAATTCTGCTTCGGAACCTCGAACAAGCTGATGCTACAGTCTCCCTGGGAAGGGCCGCAAAAACTGTTTTAATTTTATCCATTAACTGGGCTTTTGTATTACTGGAAGTGCGATTGGTGTCTTTTTCAACTGCGCCCCATACAAAATAATCCATGGGGTTAAGGTCTGGGGAGTTTGGAGGCCAAACATTTGGACTGGTGAAGTCGTAGAAATTTTCAGACAACCATTTTTGACTTTTCCCAGAGGTGTGGCAAGGGGCCGAATCCTGCTGCCATACATACGGCCTACCATTGGCTACCCTTGTTATCCAGGGCTTGACTACAGTTAGCAACTCCACGAACAAAGCCCGAATTCCAATGCCAGGGTTCTTCAACACCTGTTCCTGCAGATTTGCGAGGAATTCTGCTGTACGAACGCAATCAGATCGTCTGCTAGGGATCTTTCTTCTTGCTACATCCTCGTAGTCACCATTGCAAGTCTCTAGTTCATGCCTGATTGTTTTTACTGTATTCAGGGAGCATTGGGCAGCAGTCGTAATATCCTTATTTTGATGGCGGGCACGAATCATCATGATACAAGTTATTCTCTTCCATGATTCAGGTGGGTTCCAGCTATCCATCCTTTCTGACATCTTGTATATGAATGAAGAAGGGTCCAAACTTTTAAATGAAGAGAAGTGTGTGTTAATACATGTAACTTACGGAAAAATATAATTAATTATAAATATGTCAAATTTATCCCGAACACCCTGTATATATATATACTTTATCCAAGGTGCATTATGCACTATCGTTTCGAGGCTTCGCTAAATGTAGTAAGCCGATCGCCTGGTACTTTCATGAACATAAAATGTTGTTATCATCTTGTTTCATTTCTTTGCAGCGCAAAGGCTTCCCCCAGTTTTTTCCATTCTTCTTTGTAATGTGCAAACCTCTTCCAGTTGTTTTCTACTATTCTTATGATTACATCCCTGCACCTCATTCACTGTCTTCATCTGAACCTCTTGCTTTTAAGGGCAGTCCATTTGTCGTCCTTCATGCTAGCTTCATGGCCGGCTCAATTGTACTTTAATTGTATATTAATTAATCTGAAGATTTATGTGATTATTTTTTTTTCTCTTTTCATTTTTCCCTCTTTTTATTTTTAAAAAAATTTCTTTTTTTTTTATTGTTGTTAATTGTGTTGGCAAACGTGTGATTCATTAAAATAAAAAGTAAAGACTTCCCTGATTTTAAGTATGTTGGAGAGAGACTTCACAAACATGGATGGAACTCATTCAGTATTGACGAAGCCTTTTGGCTGGAAAGACTTGGATTCGAATCCCGTCCAGGACGTGTAGAACCTTTATAAAGGCTTTTCAACTGAAGAGGTAAGTTATCCTGTCTCATAAGAAACCTGAAACTCGGGTATAAGAACATAATTAACTATAACTTGATATACGAATAACCACATAACTGTTGATATTCGTATATAAAGTCAAAATTCAGCAATGTAAATGACCTATGGAAGTACGGCTTTCGAAATAAGCGTAATAAATTATGAATATCGAGATGTTGTTGGTAGCAACAACTCTCCAAAACCAATCAATAAAATAGGATATTGTTCATTACAGAGATGCTAAGCAAATTGTTTTAGGTATTTTATGCTTTCTATTTCTTTTTTTATCATCAATAATTTTCTTCATATTATTTATTTTTTAACGTTCTAAAGAACCAATTTTGCTATTAATATCTAATATATTTTCTTCAATGTGTTAAACAAATAGAGGAAACGTACACTATCCTATGAAAATTTACTAATAAATGTCTGTATACTGTCGATATAAACAGACGAAACCTTTGTACAGCTACAGTTTTCAGTAGATACAAAAATTTCAAATGTTGCTTTCTGTATTTTGTCTCTTACTCTCTCTCTGTTATCGCGTTCCAATATTTAAAGCAAATATGATCTCTCGGATATTTGGAATAAGATTTATCGTGACTGTTTGTAATATGACTGAGTTGTATGCTATAAAAAAGTACCGTTGTGGCTGAACATACACGAGTAACTAGGGCGAACAAATAAATAATTAATGAAATAAAAGACATTAACGAAGATCATCACGTACAGTAAAGGCATCTCTGTAATGTGGATGTATATTTTAGTATGTGATGATATTTAGCCTCGCGTTTAGAATTTTGATTTTAGATTTAAATTCTAAACGAAAAAAAAACAAAAAAAACCATTAGAATGTAATGGTATGTAAGAAAAATAATCCAGTTTCTTAAAGTGCACCACGTTCCATTAATTTCTGAATCATGGCTGCCATACATAATGCAACAACAACGAACTATTGCAAGAACATTAACATTGTAATTCCGGTTTATTTAAGGGAGAAAACTTATTTTTCAAGATAAAATCTTTTGGTTTGACCTTTTTTTTTTTTTTTTACTTTTTTTCACGACTTTAAAAGAAATTGAGAGAAAAATCATCAGTAAAGTGCTAAGGTCTTGAATATTTCACGTTTTTATTCTTCGTTTTCTAGTTGCAATGCATGTACTTATTTGACCACACGTAACTTTTCAAATATTGAACATTTGGTACTTACGTGATTATTAAAGTCTTTCGGTAGTTCTGTATTTAAAGATGACAAAATTGGCCGTTGAAAATGACGAATAAGATTGTTAGCTTGTCAAATTATACTACTCCGTTATTGTCATGTTTACAACTATAGTAATTGAACAGAGAACGAAGCAAAAAAAACTGTCTACTGGCACAAGAACACAAATGGGAGTCATTCTGGGAAGATAATCATGCAATGTTGACCCAATACTGTTTAAAACTAAACCACATAATCGAGGAACTTTTTTTTTTTAAAAAAAAAAAAAAAGTTGGAGTATAAACAAGAATTACTGACTTGAAGCAATTTGATGATCAAAAATGAAGTCACGACACATCTATTTCTAGATATATAAAGGTATGGTAGACAGTTTTGGACAGAAAAATATAATAGCGGACAAACAACGCCTGTAGTTACAGATAGTTGAAAAATAATACGGCTTTTTCAAAGACTTTGGGCTTATGTGACTGTACTGATCTGATCTGTTTACACGCAAAAGTTTCGAAGTTTTCTATCAGTACTGAAGTTAGATCAAAAAGTTTCTGGAATATATTTTTAATGCTAATCGGGTTGTTGAGCACTGCATGTCTTTTTAGATCGGCATACTCCTTGGTCTGGAATTGAGAATTTAATTAAAGGATTCCCAGGGTGAAAATCTCAGTGACAGTTATTATATTGAACGTAAGTTCAATATTATTTAGACTTCTCTGGTTTTAGAACTGGAAACTCTGGTTTTAACATTAACAAACTCTTATTTTTAACATTGGAAAGCCGCTAAAATCATTACTTTTAACGGCTTTCATGTTACTTTCCTTGAAATATTTTCTCTCTCTCTCTTACTGACAGAATTTAATTTTTTTTTTTTTTTTTTTTTTTTAATTGTGTTTAATTTTTTTTTTTCTTTCCCTTATTACAGATCACTGGGTTGCAGGTCAGCCGACCTTAAGCAAGTACCCAAAGCATTACAGAGTGTCTTACGTAACGGTAAGTCGATGTTTGTTTAGAACTGTTCGCAATGAAATATTTTAAACAAATAATAATAATTGTTATTTTACGTTCCTAATGTTATTAAAATGACAAAAAAGCTGTGAAAGAAAAGGACAAAATTAGTTTAGTGGCCATAAAATGTTCGTTGGAATGGTAAAACGCATTCCAACGAACTCAATAGTAACATGTGGAAATAAATAAATAAATCTGACGCCTTTTATTCGCAGAGGGGATAGATGAGGTTGTTTAGCTCTAAGTAACTTTTGGAAATTGTGAGCAGCCAATTTTCATCCTTAGCAAATCAGAGATAGCTGGCTTAAGACTATTAATGATTTTCAACTGCATCAGGGGGAAGAGAGTAAGGCAGACATATGCGTCATCTCGTGGTTCCTAACTCTGTACACTATTGTGAGAATCGACTGCAAAACTCACATTATTCTGGAATAATGTGAGTTTTGCAGTCGATTTTCTTGAGCTTTGGGATTAAAACTCGTGTTTTCTGGAGGGAAAAAATCCCTAAATATCTGTGCCAGAGATCGAATGTTTTATTATTAAAAACTTATCTATCCAAGTATACCGCTCATACAGCCATTATTTCATTACATCGGGAGTGTTGAAATTTCGGCTCATAAGAGCCAAATAATTTTTCTATTTTTTTCGAAATTGATGAAATATTAAATAGAGCTACGTTGTGATAATAATATTAATGAACGATCTGTTTAAAATTTGAAGAAAATAGTAATGCAGATACGATATTTGTTCAGAACTATGTGGATAAATATACCTCGAACTAATTTGTAGGAATTCTTTTTTATTTTGTATTATGTCGCCATTTGTACAGTGACTGAGAAGTGTTCTTGAAATGAGTGCCATGTCTAGTGTTTTATTTCAGAAGTTTGTTACATTTCCAAGTTTCCTGATTTCACACAGTGCGTAAGGAAGATATAGAACTAGTTCACAGCTTTTTTTTTTTTTTTTTAAAGCGTACAGTACACGAAATAGAGACGATATCACACATACGTTCCATTTTACTATTATTTGTGACTTGTCAGAGGTATTCTAGTCTAAATAATTCTATCCTAAATCACTCTACATCTGTTAGATCTTTTTTATCTGCTTATATAGTCAGGATGATTATTTTGATACGTTTAAACACTTAATATTAAAAATCAATCGAAAATAAAATAAGATAAAAAAAACATTAAAAAGTTACTAAAACTAGAGAGACAAAGAAGCACTACCTATATTTTATTTCTGTCAAAATAATTTCTTTTCTATTATAGAAATATACTTAGTCTTCATATGAATGCAAGTTCCATTTGGCTAATATTACCAAAACTTATATTTAAGAGAATTGTTATAAGAACCTTCCATACTAAACTATCGAAATCTATCAAGTGATTCAATAGATGAAAGACGCGACAGGCAGACAATCGAAAACATCTCAGTAAAAAGTTTTGTTAATATTATTTCAGAAAGAATACCTAATTCCCCCTTACAGATTTCTTCTCAAAAATTCTTCCTACTCTAAATTTTTAAATGATTTGGATTTTATAGTTTCACATGAAGTGGCAACGTATGGTCATGATTTGGTTCTCTCTGTTTGTTTTTAAATATCAGCAATTACATCTGATAATATACAGCTCGCACTACTAAAATATATGAACGATATAAATATACTTACAGTACTTACAAAAGGATATATTAACGTGCTCGCGCTTGTCAAGATTATTCTGAATATGAAGTTATTACTTTCAGTAAAGTAAAAGAATTTATTCAGTTAGTTGTTTTGTATTACGGCGTTTTTAATTTATCAAAAAATGCCAGCCTTTCGCTTTATTTCGCAATTCGCTGATAATACATCAACATTATTCAGCTATCTTCGTCTATTTTTTGCTAAATAGCTTCATTTTACGTAATTCAAATAAATGCTACCACACAAACTTGATTTATCTACAGTATAATGCGTAAGTCACAACTCAGTTGTCAGGAATTCTTTAGTGTACTTCCTGGATGTTTTTATCTTATCATATCTCGATTGTAACAAAGGGAGTACGGTGTAGGGCATTTTTTTTTTGTATTTTCATGGAATCGCACCCATCCTCTCATCCATCCTAGGGTAAGGTTGTTACGCATGCGCCTTTTTTTTATTTATCTTATTATTTTATTTTTATTTTTTATTATATTTTTTATAGCATGGCCTGTCTTGAGATTCGATCCCATTTGAGGCAGTCTGCTGCTACTTATGGGTCATCGACAACTAAACACCTACGCTGTCTGTCGCCGATGTCTCCTAACAAAAGACTGCTTGTCACCCATGCTAATTTGCGTCTTGACAATCAATTATTAAAGAATGGCCTTTCCTATACTTTCACTCTTTATACGTTCATCATTTTCCTTCGTCAGGAATTCTCAAGGCAAACAACTAACAGGCAAATGTATCTTTTTCTTTTTTTTTTCTTTTTTACAGCTTAAAGAATGTTTTCTGAAATCATGCTTTTAGGTTAATTTTCATTTTATTATTTTACTCTGGTGCTTAATATAAAATAGCTATTGAATAAGCTAACTTTATAAAAGGAAAGTCCGCGCGGCTAGCCGAGTGGCTTTGCGCTTCGCAACCATATGCCTGGGGAAGGAGTGTCCTAGATTCGATTCCCGTCAACGACGTAAGGAGCTGAAGGATCTTCCTCAGACCTAGCCAAGTTAGCCGGTCTTGGGAGACAGCAAGGTTTTTTCCACCAGTTTATCTGGGGTTTTTCATCCCGCAAGCAGGCAAACCGGACCCGTGAACACACAGGATACAGTCATAGAAATACGGCAAGGAAGACAACGGGAAACCACCTTGCGATATTATCTCCCTAGTAATCAGCTGCAACCCTCTCAAGAGAGGAAGCCACAGGATCAGATCAGATAAAAGGAAAACACTGGTCACCAATAAAAGAATTTAAAAATTATAGTAAAATAATTAAGCTAAATAATTGTTTATTGCTTTCACAGGCGGCTACAAGACACTATTCAAGGAAAGTTAAAACACGAACAAACATCGCCTCGAAATCATTTTCTTTTTAATCTAAACAAACGCTGAATAAATGGATTTGAAGATGAACAATACTTACTAGTAATAAAAAAAAATATTTGGTTCTATATCGTTTTATATCAGAAGGTGTTTTGTTTCAAGAGAATAAGATGACAAAGCATTGTTATCTGAAAAGCTTTATCTTGACATGGATGCTAGCAAGATACCGAAATCAACTTAGGAATACCTTACTTTTCACAAAGGAAGATAATGATGCATTTTGTCCCACCCTGACATGACATTTATTCTGGTAGAGAAAGAAAGAAAGAAAAAAAAAAAGTGTCAAGCATCCATCACCAGAAACTGACAGAAGTGATAGTGGTTGCAATCGATTGCCAGCCAGGTTGTTCGGTTGTCAAAAGAAACGGAAAAGTTACAGAGTGCAAGATCAGGAATCAAAACTGTGCGGCTATACATTCAGTCACTGAATTAGAAATATTTATGCAAATATAGGTAAACGTCACTTACGCAGCGTATATGCAAAATAATTGGTTGCGTGCGTCCCCACGTGTTTTAGGCAGTTATTTAAGAATGCAGCTGCTGCTCAGTAATCGTCAATAGTGTTGATCACAATGGGAAAAACAAAGGATCTTTCAGAGTTCCATAAAGGGCCTATTGTGGGTGCCCGTCTGGCTGGAGGCACGATTTTGAAAACAGCAGAGTGGACAGGTTTCTCAAAAGATGAGATATCCACAGTGTTTAATCAGTGGAAATATTACCGACATTGTTTGTCTAAGAGGAGTAACTATGGTCCTAAGGTAGCCTATCAGGAACGAGACTATCGTCCTCTGAGAAGGCTTGTACGGATAAACAGAACTTCTTGTGTGCAACAACAAAGAAGCATTTAATGAAGGGAATCAATACTGAAGAGGATCGGTATTGGCAGTAGCATGTCTATAGGTAAAATAAAAATTTCTAAGTCAGTGGCCGGTATGTGTAGTTCAGAACCTCTCAGTGTGTGTGTGTGTGTGTGTGTGTGTGTGTGTGGCACCTCTCTCCCACTTTCTTCTATACATCAATAACCTGCTCTAATTGACTATCAATTGAATACACAATTTCAATGCCTGCAAAATACAGTGTACCTAATTTCTCATTAAAAAGAACCATATTCTCTCAGTGTTACCTTTGACCACACCCAGATCTCTACAGATCTCTCTCCTTGGAATTACCCTGACATCAAGACTCTCTTGGCATAAACACATTACAACCACTGCCTCCTTAGAATCTAAAAAATTAGGATTCCTTTTTCACTCAAAGCATTACTTTACCTCTGAAGCTATTAACTCCGTATAAATCACAAATCTTCCCATCCATTGAGTACTGCTCGCACATCTCGGGAGGAGCCCAAGAGTTCCCCTAAAAATACTCGACGCAATACGGAAGAAAGTAATCAGAGATTAACGACGACCAATCTCTTAGCATCTCACTCCAACCACTCTCACTCAATCGTTTGGTATTATCTACTGCACGCAACTTAAAAATCTTTGCATGGTAAATGTTCATCAGAATTATCATCAATAATTCCCCCTCTCTCTCTACCGAGTCCATTTTATAGTCCAGTATGAGACCACCGCCCCGCTTATTGGAGGCCTCAAGTGGCTTGGAAAAAAGTTCCATGTCTTTAGAGCAGAGATTCCGGACTATGCAAAAATAAATAAAAAAAATTACAATATATATATATATATATGAGGGCGGTCCGAAAAGTTCCCGGCCTAACAATGAAAAAACGAAATTATAATTTCAAAATTATTTTTATTTTTCAACATAATCTCACTTAAGACTAATACATTTATTCCAGCAATGTTCCAGCGCCATTATCCTGTCCCTGTAGTGGTTCTCAGTAAGATCTGCAAAATACCACTCTACAGCTGCAATCACCTCTTAATTCGATGAAAAACGCTGACCAGCGAGGAAGAGTTTTAGTTTTGTAGGGAGGAGATAGAAGTCAGAGGGAGCCAATCTGGGGAATAGGGTGGGTGTTCCAACTATGAATTGTTGGAACGCCCACCCTATTCCCCAGATTTGCAGATAATGCAGATCCCTTAATTTTCCGATTTCCAAAACACCTTTGAAGGGAGGCGCATTGTCCTGATGAAAGATGATTTGTTTCTTCTGCAAACTGAGTCTTTTCTCACGAATTTTTTCGTCTGGTTTGGTTAAAAGATCGGAATAACATTCCCCGGTTATTCGTTTACCCTTTTCAAGATAATTAATAAACTTGCCTTTAGCATCCCAAAACACCGATGTCATGACCTTTCCTGCTGATGGAACAGACTTTGTCTTATTTGGCGCTAAACAACCGGCTTCTCTCCACTGTTTTGACTGCTGTTTGAATTCTGATGTGTAATGGTGAATCCAACTCTCATCCATAGTAATAAATCGACGAAGAAAATCAGTTTTATTCTTGTTAAAATGTTCCAAGTACTGTTCAGAGATTTTCATGCGAGTGCGTTTTTGATCTGCTGTGAGCAAGCATGGTACCAATCTTGCGCAAAGATTTTTCATTTGCAATTCTTCATGAAAAATATATCCTACACATTCTTTTGAAATGCTCATAGTCTCAGCAATTTCACGCACTGTGACTTGCCGGTCATCCAATACTACTTGATCAATGATTTCTGGCGTTGTTACACTTTGACGTCCTTCACGTGGATCATCTTCAAGGCCGGTACGGCCACGTTTAAATTCGGCAGTCTATTTATTAATTGTGGAAAACGAAGGAGAAGAGTGCCCATAAACTTTTATTAACTTCAAATGAATTTCTGTTGGTGTTAAACCTTCTTTTATAAAGAATTTTATAACAGCACGATACTCAATTTTCAAGAGTACTCCATTTCAAGAGCTACAGACAACACTTTTGCTTCAGACAGCGGTATATATATATATATATAAAATACTTGTTAGAATGACTTGCAATTTCACACGGATGCTTATGACAGATGTACCAACTTAGAAACAAAATCTTTCCGATAGTGTTGCCATCTATGGTCGAGGCCAAGAACTTTTCAGACCACCCTCATATATATATATAATTGATAAACAATGGGAAAAAAAATTCTTAGCCACCTATAGTACATCTGTACCGTGGGTGGCTAAGAAATTTTTACTAATAACCTTTCGTGGATGAAAAATACATAAAAAATACATATATAGTAGCCCTTCATATAACAATCCATGGTTTTGTGCGATTAATTGGTCGGTCGTAATTGATCCAGTGTTATAGACACTTTCAATATTTAGGGTTATCATGATCTTCTTTGTGATAGCACCGCTCAGATTATTTATTTATTTTATTTTATTATTTATTTATTGTGATGGCACTGCTCAGATTATTTATTTATTTTATTTTATTTTATTTTATTATTTATTTATTATTATGTATTATTATTTTTTTATTATTTATTTATTTACTTATTTTTGCAAGGAGAAATTATGGCTACTACTCACATTATCTCGGTTGGTACACTTCTATCAATAAATTTCTTTCTGTTAAGGCGATATGTTTAACAAGAAAATTCAGATGTCTACGTATGACCATATCTCCAAGTGGTCTTATCATCTTGCATCAGATGGTCTGTTATGATGCCATCTCATGGTCCTATGAGAAAACATGATTCTAAGCCTTTGTTTGTCATTGACATGAGATGAGCTTTTTGTTTGCATATGACATTATGGGTAATGATTAGAGATTGGAATTATGGGAGGATATTTGGATATAGACAGATATTCTCCCATAGTTCCACAGGTGGCAGCACGAATTTTCCAATATAAGTGTGTTGTATTTCGTTACTGTTATTGATTATGGGTATTTTTAGTTTAGAGTTAAGAGATGGGTGCCAGTAACGTTTTTTTTTTTCTTCTTTATATTCGCGTATCTTGGTAATGGTCAGACTGTAGAATTCTGGGATTTTGTTCCAGCGCACGATCTTTTTTCATGTGCGATGTATTCTTACTTTATCATTTTTTTGAACATATATTATAAATGAAAAAGGATTCGGAATTTTTTCGAAAAACGAAAAAAACGCACTCGATTCGAGTGCGACAGAAGGCTTGATATATTACTGAGTGGCCAGCAGCAGTCTCTAGTTCCACCACAGTGAATGACGTTGCAATCGGTCGCATGAGTGCAACACACAATTAATGTATGTTGTGATTAATAAAATAGTAATTGAATTCCTTACTGCAAAAAATATGAGTCCAATGGAGATTCATATCCGTTTGTAAAATGTGTATGGAGACGATACTGTTGACGTGAGTACACATAGTCGCTTTGTCAGATATTAAGGTATCTAAAAATCTAAAGTATCAAAAGATAAGCATTTAAGGATGGGTGAAACCGAGGTCATAGACAACCTTCGTGGACATTTTAGAGATAGGCGCCGCAATCAATTCATAACATTATGTGGAGACATTAAAGAAATTGAATAAATGCATTCGTAGAGTTTTGCTTACTAGAAACATGAAGACATCCTTCTCCATGGCAACGCCCGATCTCCCACTAGCTTGCGCACAGCACAAGGGATGCACATGTTGTAAATGCAACTGGTGCTAGGCAAGAAGGTGCCAGTCCAGGCTAGGAGGGATTGATCTTTTCCATCCCACTCAGAGCCCGGATCTGGCACCCTCTGACTATTAACAGTTTAGTCCTCTGAAGGACGGATGATGCCATTTTGCTAAGGCGACGAGGAGTTGAAACAAATTGTTCGTGAAGAGCTCTAACTTTGGAGTAGACTTTTACAGGTTCGGCATGCAGAGTCTCATTCGGCAATGGCAAAACTGTATTTAGAGCATGACGGAGACTTTCTTAAAAAATGACAAAATGTTCTCGAAAGACGGAAGATTAATCCATGTAAAAATTGTTAAATAAATAATCGTTCGACCTGTGAGGCATTATGATAGATCATTGGTGTAGGTCTACTTTAGGCAAGATTCCAAAGAATATACGCTTCTTCTTTTTCTCATACTGCTACCACCAACCAATCTGAAGATTGGTTGGTGGTAGCAGTATGCCACAACGTCCTATCCTGAGCCCTTCTTTTTATTTTTTTTCATAGCTTTTTGCTCCAGTTATTATTGCTAAGTTATTTATATAGGAAATTCTTGGCCTGACTCTTGGCTTCTCTTCTATAGTCCCCTCCACTATTTCTGAAGCACTGCTTCATGCCTTAAGTCAGGAGTGGCCAACCTTTTATGTTCCATGCGCCAATTTTTTCACATACGAGTTCAGATGCGCAAAACAATTCTTGTACCCTTAAAAACGTCCTGTAAAAATGTTAATATAGACATATTTAAAATAGACATGATATATTGATTTAATATAAAAACAAGGTAAACATTACTTACCTTAATGAGATTCAAAAGTCTCATTAAGGTAACAAACATCTCATAATGCGTCTCCTAACTGTTTGCTTTGACAGAGCAATTTCGACTACTTTCCTTGCGATATTTTTATCACCAAGACATCTTGGAAATATTTGGAGACAAGGATTAACAATTTCTTCTCCATCAGAGAAAGACTTCCATTTTTTAGTTCAACACTAAAGCAATTTCGTAGGACGCTTCTGCCATCGCCAAACTTTCATAACTTCTCTTAACAAACATATTTCGTCGAGTTTTGATTTCTTCCTTTTTCTTAATCACAGATTCTCTCCATAACTCAGACCCAAGTACTAGCTTCAGTTTTCCTTCTATTTCAGTCTGACGTGTTTTATAGTGTCTATTAAGATCCTGTCTTTTATGTGGGAAAGTGTTTTCCCAAACAATGCACAACGGTTTTCCTGACAGATTTGCTATAAATAAGAACTCATTTTCCCACTGTTCATTGAATTCACGTTTACTATCACCTTCTGTTTTTCTTTTGCTCATTTTCTTTTGCACGATGGGTAACTGAATATAAAACAAGGTTTAATTTTCGAAAATGTACAAAACTGCAAATGTTCACAATGGACGAACTAAGCACAACTCCGTAGCGCACGAGTATCAATTGTAAACTGCCTGACCTAAAACCTGACCTGCGACGCACCGCTGTTGCTAACGCTTGGCGCCTCAGGATCAAACAAATGAATGTGCAAAAGATGTACACGAAACAATAAAATCACTAATCACTAAGTTTTAGCTTTTTTCTACAAATCGGTTTTTGGTTAATACTTTTTGCATAAATAGGCTTCATTTTTTGTTATTATTATCATTGGGGTCCAATGCGTCACTTCTAATCATTCAATGCGCTATAGGTTGGTCATCCGCTCATTAAGTTGTGTCCTATTAAGCTTCAGCTTCTCTCATTGATGTGGTTCTGATTACTCTTCTGCAACCATGTTTATAAGAACTTCTTTATTAGTCTTTCTTTCTATCCAGCTAATTCGCATCATCTTTCTCGAACATCAAAGTTCAAATGTCTCCACCTATTTGGTGTCTATTTTTGTTAAAGTTCAAGCTACACATCCATGTAATGCAAAATGCTCCATATGTATGTTTTCACCGGTCATGGAATATTGCGATACTATAAAACCACTCTGCACTGTTTAAACATAAACTTCACTTTGACAGTTTGGACGGCATTTTGAATTTCCAATTTTTTCCTCTCTCTCTCTCTTCATAACATTACCTTTAAAAAAAAAAAGTTTTGTTATCAGAAATCTCCAATTATAGTAATGTTACTGTAATTATGTTCTCCATTCTATAGTTCAGTTCTAATTACAAATGCTTACTAAATATACATTCAGATTTTTAGCTTTTAGCTAGGTGATGTCAACTACTGTATATGCTTGGGTACGTTTTGGACTTAATTGAAAAAAAAAATGATTCAGATGTAAATTCTAAGAATTCTCTTCTTGGGTGAGGAAGTTGTTTGTCATCCAAAAATCAATTTAGGAATTTCCAACTTTTCTAACGCTTTTCTAACTTCAAAACCAAAATCAGAAATACTGAAACCAGGGTTCCAACTCGAGATATGCCAGGCTGTATCATTATTTAGTAACAGCATACAACAGTGGTTTTGGAAAGGGGGGAAACTTTAATTTTTTCAATAGACGGGTTGTTCATATTCCAATCGAAGTTGCTAAAGATATGAGGATTTATTATTTCATGTTTGTTAAATGCGTGAGTTTTTATTCCAAGATGTCCGATTTTTCCAGCGGGGATAAAAAAAAAAAAAAAAAAAAAAAAAAAAAAAAAAACATCAGTTTCATCTGAGACTACTAATTCAGCCTTGGTTGAAAGGTTGTAAATCCCTATAAAAGCTTCTTGCACTCTTTTATTCTGAATTTGGTACGGAGGTATCCTTACCCAACTGTTTTGAATACACATCTAAAGGTGCAATAGGATTTAGATTAAGTACTACCGATGTACTTATAACATTTAGGTAGAGTATATCGCACAGCAGTATGCCAACCAATCAGTCTCCAGGGAACACTCAAGATCTTATTTAGAGGATCTAGATTCTAATCTTATTTGGAAAAGACCTATGTTCTAATCTCATCAACTCGTATAACACATTTCTTAGAAACACAAGTGAGACAGAATTAATTTAGTTAATGTTTCTATCTAAGACGGGGAAAGACTGCAAGGCTTTTCCTAGAAATTTCAACTTTTTTCTTTCTCAGAAATAAACAAATATGTTGAAAAACGCTGTAATCGAACATGCATTACATACGGACATTTATGGCGTCCTCATTCATTAAGCACTAATCCAACTAATCTACCATCCAATTGACTAAGTCTAGGAATATCCGAAGTTCTGTAATATCGATGTAAAAATCTCATGAATTAGCAATACATTAGATTTTTTGATGTTGTAAAGTACTAGTGAAGATGGTTTTCGGATTCAATTAGTATATAAATCAATGGGATACACTTCTTTAAAATTAAAAAAAAAAGAGAGAAAGAAAAGAAAAGCCTTTTTATAGCAGAAAATCAATTGCAATCAAATTTTATTTTATCTGTTACTCAGTCAATTTTAATATTTTTGCACTAATAAGCAAAAAAGAAAAAAGAAAGATCCTCATACTCGTATATTGCTCCATCTTTTTAATACTTAAGTTTTTTATGTGTCCCCCCCTCCCCCCAATGAAAGGTTGAAAACCTTTGTACAATAGAGAAGCTAAAAATATTGTTCCCGGCCAAACTTAGAACTTTTTCAAGCTACTTCAGACCACCCATAAGTGGAGCAGTGGCCTCACATCCGGCAATGAAATTCATCTCCCACCTGAAGATATTGATCAACATCCATGCAAATAGTTGGATTCGAACCTGTAGTGTGTTGGTAGTAAAGCGGATACGTTTAACCATCCAGCCAATCAGGTCAGCAGGATTAACTTAACTGGTATATTGTCTTTTACTGATAACAAATCTGCCAAAATACACTTTACATATCACAACATGCATTCTCTTTTTTTTTTTTTTTTTTGAACAGCATCAATATTATTATTTTTTTGTTTTTGTATTATGATTTGTAAATACCAGTCACTGAACAGGAACAGGATCAAGTGTTGGATAATCATCTCTAAATTCATTCCGAGGTTATATTATAACCCTCTCCCATAAAGTTTGGGATTACGGCCCAAGCTACTAAGGCGGCACGGCCATGCATATTGTCTGTTAACCGCGTGTGTCCTTTGGCCGGTTTATCTTTTTACCTGGTCTTGCGGGATGAAAAACTCAGTTTCGGAAAGGGAAACTCTCTCTCTTTCTTGCATACGAGACTACCTAACTGATAAAGTCCTCATAGACGTTCCTCACAGTGGACAGAATTCGAACGCAAGTCTTTCGTATTCTAAAAAAAAAAAAAAAAAAAAAAAAAAAAGTTAAATTCCTTGCTGTGTTACTAGTTATATTTTTGGTTCGTTTTTTTTAGTATATTTTTTTCAGATTTTTTTTTTTTTTTTTTTTTTTAGTGCAGTGAAGACTTGATGATTGCGCTACAAGGGCGATAAAAAAACAGAAAACTATTAACTAATAACACAGCAAGAAATTCAACGTTATCAATTTTTTCAGCTTTACGTGCATTACAATATAAAACAATGCACTAAGCAAATTATAACCCGTATAATAGAAATAATACAATTTAAGTACACAATTTATTTATTTTTTCTTATTTAAAATGATTAGAAACTTCCAGTTACCATAATATAATCCACAGTAAAAATTCTAATGTAAGATTGTGTTACTAAAGCACTAAACTTGCTTATAAATTTGTTTTCAGTATCAGCACAAATGAAAGTATTGATTACTAGAATAGAGAGCCAAAAGACTTCAATTTGGCATACCTAAAATAATGTAATGGGGAATATTATGCATCCAACCATATTTTATAGCCAAATATAAAAAGAAACTTTTAAAAAAGTTTCGAGAATTTACCAGAGAGCTTATGAGAATAGAACCTTCGACATCGAAGTTGTTAATATGCACTACTTAAAAGATAGCTCTGCTTAGGAGCCCGTATGTCTTTTATTACGACATATGAACTAATATTTCTGAAACAATTATTTCATAAAAAATTGTTTTTCAAATTTTTAAAGCAATTTTCAAAAGAACCGTTGTCTTTTTAGATTTCAGTTGAAGTGTATCGTACTTTGTGATAAGCACCGTACCACAAGAAAGGCTTACTGCACATCAAAGTGACTTCTATGAATTTTATGCACGAGCAATCATAATTCGAGGAAAGTTCTCTATGAATTTCAAACTATTTCCAACTTGAAATGACAAGACAGTTGTCCTATGTCGCAACTATGAAAGTACCCACCTGGTCGGACAGACCTTATATTCCTATTATTATCATTTATCTCTTTTGTCATATGACCCCCCCCCCCCCTTCCTAAGTTCCTAAGCGTGGCATAATTCTAGGTACAATGCACTTTGAAGAGCAATACCCTAAAATACACAGGATTACTAAATAATATCCAGTTATTTATTTTAATTTTTGCGATGATCATTCATAATTCTGGGAAGTTGTCTGACTCATACAATAAATGACTCATAGTGCATTACACTGAGGACTGCGTAGTTTAGTTTAACTTCAAACTACTGTGTTATTTCGAGATCTAAATTTATTGAAGTGTTGAAATGCGATTACATTTGTTGTGACATATACTTGTTTGCTTTAAGATTAGCTATCTGTAGCTCAGTTAGTTCGAATTCCGTCTATGACATTAACTTTTATCAGGACTTTTCATCTGAAGGTAAGTTAGCCGGTCTCATTCAGAGATTGTGGGTTTTTCTCTCTCCCGGCGGTTTTTTTTTTAATCACGCAAAACAGTTATACTGTCCAGAAGCATACATGCAATATATAAATATAGGAGACTACAGGCATAAGGATCAACCATTGGATCTAGTTTCGAAAGCCTGCATGGTGTGGCTCAGGAAGATCTGGGAGCAACTTTCCACCTGTGCAGTGGAAGTTTATCAAAGATAGATAAAGCAAGGATAGATCAAAGACAGATTGATTAGATAGAGTACATATTTTTTACAAATCAGGTCGGTAACATTGTTCGCTTATGATCAGCTAAAACATTTTACAATAAAGTTATCCTAATATGATGAAAAATTACTGTTTTATGTGTATTATGTTTGAAGAATCGTTAAAACAAAAACAACAACCTTCGATAAATTTAAAACTAATTCAGCGATGACGAGAATTATTTCAGAAGTAAATAATGAAAGACGCGAATGTTTCACAGCAGATTTAAAGCCACAATCTGTATTTTTATTTCATTCATTACAGCTCTACAAAAGTTTATACAATCAAGTTTCACTATAACAAGCTTATAAGGAACGATAGAATTTACCTTTCGAATAGCATCAGCCCTTTAACATTTTCACTGGGAATCTTTGAACAATTTGTTATAAACTGAGCAAGAGGCGGTTGTATTAAAACCCGAGAATTCAAAGGAAAAAGAAAAAAGATGCGAACACGTTAGGTATATATCTAGGAATGTGTAACATTTTCACGTTTTGTCCATCCGTACGCATAATACAATTAATTCTGCTTTCTAGCCGAATGGAATTTATCAAAATTTGGTATCTCGAATCGGCACCAAAATTTGTCTAAGGATTTCAATTTTAGTTCCAAACGAATGATTTTTAGTGACAAAATGATTTGAAATCATACGATGATTCAATAATTTCGTTCTGGCAGGATGGAATTAAATGATTTTCTGGTATTTAAGATCTCCAGTGAAATTTATGAGTCATTTCAACTTTTGATTTCAATGGAACTACACTTGAATGCGAAAATTTTACAAAAACGATACAAATTATATGGTTTACAAATGACAATAAAATTATCTACATACCTAAGCTAAAAACATTTCTGCAGTGATAATAAAGGCTGTTTGTATACAACAAACAATATTACTGAATCTGGTTCACTTAACCCTCAATTTACACGGTATTCGAATCGCACGATTTCGGTTCTGCACAGTTTAAGAATAATAAAAAATATATGTGTGCGTGTGTGTTGTATTAAAAAGCTCTACAGGTCCTATATACCCATTGGCAGCAACAGTATTGAGTAGTATATCATGCCAGTTGTTATTCGACTGTTACTGTATTATAAGAATATAACAGGTCCTCTAGATAAGCGCTTCTTAAACTTTTTCCGCTCGCGACCCCTTTTCACCTGAGAATTTTTTACGCAACCCCGGGTATATAGGTATAGAAAATAGCTATACAAATCAAACATTTACTGATAATAAATCATAAAGAAATTTATTTTAAAACAATAATTTGGTATACATAAAATTTTACCATTTACATAAAGAATTACAAACAATAGCCTCGAATATGAATGAATTTTTGGTCGTTTCCCGTTCAGAAACCTTTTGCTGTTGCCAAATTTTCGCGACCCTCACATTCGGTTACGCGACCCACAGTTTAAGAAGCTTTGCTCTAGATAATATAAGTTCTACTGTACTACTGTCTTAACGTAAACTGTGAAAATAATATAAGGAAACAATTCTTCAAATATTGCTATACGTTGTATACTGTACTATATCTTTAATTATCAATTGCTTAAATAAAAATATTTGTTTTGCTTTATAGTGCGTTTTATTATCCTTAAATTTTTGTTACGTATCTATGCAAGTGTGATTACATTTATTTAAAAAAATACGTAAATATTTAATTGAGTGTTACGGACCTATTCCCCATTTTCTACACAAATGCGTCTCGATTTACACGATTTTAATTTACACAATACTTTTGCAGAACCAACCTACCGTGTAAATCGAGGAGTAGGTGTACAGTGAAATTGAAATGGTAGCTTAGAATTCGTTATTTTACGATTTTTTTCTAGGCTTTCTATCTTTCAAAGCAACGCGCAAAAGATTTTTTTTTCATTAAAAAATTCTTAATAAAAAAAAATCGTTATGAACCCATAGCGATTTCTCTTCCTTCACTCTTCTAGTCAATATTTTCTGTGGTAGATTCTAATCACTTTTAAAAGGCTTCACCCTGAAACAGATATATTGACCAGACAATGATATATACTGATATCATTGTCTGGTCATCAAGATATGTTTGCAATGCCGTCACTTCGCGAGTCTAAACGTACACGTAATCTGTAATAAAGAGTGCAAAAAACAATAGTAATTGTCTGGTATTTGTTACAAAATGAATAAGCCATGAAGCAATCATGTGATCTAGGAGATAAAATGTGATGTAACGCCAGTGTGAGAGTTTGTGACTTCATGACAAACATCAAACAGGTCTACCGTTTCTCTGTTCGGATAACGATATGTTTGATATCAGCTGCATCATTATCATTATCAGATATGTAATTTAGATTTGGTGATGAAATCAAATGGATACTTTTTTCTTTTTAGGAGAATCCTTTTAAGGACCTATTCGATAGAGAAGGAGATATATTATCTATCTCCTTCTTCGTTTTCTCTTCCTGTGAATCCGAATTCTATCCTTGAATAATCGCAACAATTTTGAAGTGTTATTTTTCATTTTTTTACATTATTTGTACAATCACAGACTTTTAATAAAATAAAGTCTGGAAATTCATTTGCCACCGCAGATTGCGATGACACAAAATAATAAAGCTGTTTCCTTTTACGGTAAATCCTTGGTGTAAATAGCATTTTCTTTTTCTTCTCAGAAACTCGTAAACTGTCGTTTAAGTGTCACCGTAACTGTTTAAACATTTGCTCAAAACCAAATTAATATTTTCTGTCATAGGAGTGTCCAAAGTCAGGTTGTAAAAATTATTATTATTATTATTATTATTATTATTACGGGCAACTCCAGGGAGTCCTTAGACTCATCGAGGGAGGCCCCAAATCATATTCATCACAACTATTCGACATTCATACAGTATCTATCATACCTTGCCTTAAACTCATTCACTGTCACAGCATCCACCACAGACTCTGGCAGCCCATTCCACTCATTCACCACTCTAAAAGTAAAGAACCCAGTTCTAACACTCTTACTAACCACACTTTTGCCCAGTTTCCATGGATGTCCCCTAGTCCTCCCACAACCATCCCTGTTCTCAAAAATATCTTCTGAATTAATTTTATAGAAACCCTTCAGTAATTTGAATATCTCAATCATATCTCCCCTCCTCCACCTATCAACCAATTTCTGCAACCCACAAATCCTCAACCTGTTCTCATAAGATTCATTCCACACACCCGCTATCATCTTGGTCACTCGCCTCTGGATCCTCTCAACCTCTTCCCCATCAAGAAGAAACCTAGGTGACCAAATCTGGGCACAATAGTCGAGATGGGGCCTTATCAAGGCTCGATACAGAGGAACAATAACCTGCTTGTCTCTGCTTGTCAACGTATTCTTCAGCAACTAAGTGATCTGATGAGCTGATTTGGCCACTTTTGCAATGTGACCCCTAAACTTCAACTCCTTATCCACCAACACTCCTAAATCTCGTGCCTCATCAATTTCCTGGAGTACAGTTCCACCAATGCAGTAAACTACTGCTAATCTTTTCACCGCAAAATGTATAACCTTTCATTTTGCCACATTAAATTGACATCCATTCTCCTTAGCCCAAACCTCCAAATCTATCCAAATCATCTTGAAAAATTTTGACATCATCTGCATTCACTATTGTCCTACCCAACTTTGCATCATCCGCAAACAAATGAACTGTTCCTCTCAGATCCTTTCCTATATCATTAATGAACAAATTAAACAGCAGTGGTCCAATAACAGATCCTTGTGGCACACCACTAGTCACAGGCCGTCTTGTGGACTCTACTCCTGAATAAACCACTCTCTGATATCTCTCCGTCAACCACCCTCCTATCCATCTCACCAACCCTATATCCATCCCCATATGCTACAATTTACTGATTAGAATTCCATGTGGTATCCTGTCAAAGGCCTTAGCAAGGTCCAGTAGAATCACTGTAAACCTTATCCAGTTCAGCCGTAACTGTGTTATAATACGTAAGCAAGTTACTGAGGCATGACCTACCCTTCACAAAACCATGCTGTCCCCGATACAGTATCCCATTTTCATCCATCCAATCTTGTATTTTCCTCTTGACTGTTTCCTCCAAGACCTTGATAATGATTCCTGTTATGCTGATTGGCCGGTAATTTTCAACAGCAGCCTTGGAACCACCTTTATGCAGCGGAACTATTTTCCCCTCTTTCTACCCCCTTGGAACTGACCCAGACCCGAGGCTCAAATTAAACAAAATGGTCAAGGGCACTGACAATTCTTTAGCCGCTTCACGTACGACACGAGCTGGCATACCATCCAATCCCACAGATGTATTGACATTGAGGTTCTGTAATAGACTATTTACCTCTACTTCATTCATCACAATTCCAGTATAAGCTGTTGGTTCTTCCATTCCTGCAATGTCACCACCTGGATGATATACATGCAAAGTGCTCGCTCAGTAATTCCACTATATCGACTGATTCGGTTACCTCCCTACCCTCAGCATTTTTTAAAATCATTCTGCCATGAACATTTTTCCTTTTCTTTTTATTAATGACATTCTTTTATGTATTCGAAATCATGGGCGGTAACACTTCTTGGCTAACAATATATTTTTTGTGAAATGTATAAACAAGAAAGATCATGCAATAATCTAATCGATCTCTGATTTCTTTCAGCCAAAAATGCAAACTTTGGTTTTAGTATTGACTGGGTGAATTGACAACAAGCTTACAACAATTATTTCATTTTTTGGAAAGATTTCTGCTTTTTTTCGTGATTTGTTCAGTGAACAAATCACGAAAATCCAGAGGTAGATGAATCTGACAACAAACGCCACGTACAAAACGCCATATTTATATATTCGATAAAAAAACACAGGAAAAGGGAAGAAACTTACTAACCAGGAGAATAGATATTCTGTAAAATTTACTTAGTGTTACCACACTCATATATTATTTTTATTATTACAGATATTTTAACACATGTGAAGAATATATGTATTCGATAACATTTTAAAGGTTTGTGGCTCCATTCACTTCTCGAATATTAACTTTTTTATCTTAAAGAATAATACGAATTCTTTCTTCAGAATGTAACACTACTACTACAGTTCCATCTCTTATTTGATTTTCAATTGCATATACTCTAACTGCTTCGTAATTCTCATTTATATAGCGCACTATGCTTTTCACCCATTTCTTTTCAAGAAATAAATTATCTGATTACTTTACAGGATATAGGTGTTCAGTACACTCTCTGTCGATCAAGAAAATGTTTATTTAATTCTTTATGAATGTAGTAAGTGGCTTAGTGATGCCCTGTCTCCTTGCCAAAATTCATATTGTATGTCCAAGTAATCTAGAAAGAGAGCTTCCAGCCAAACGTCATTTCCAATAAACCTTAAAATGAGTACTGTCTCCTTCATCAAAAAAGTACCATCAAAAAGGAAGAGCCAAAAATCGCTATAGATGTTTTTTTTTCTTTTACAATAGGGTTCCAAATGATCTACCCTTATTCCGCATTGTACTAATGCACTATAGTTTTATAACTTTTGGTGGGCAGTCAGAAAAATCTGTTAATATTCGAGTTCCACTTTTGTCCGCTGTTGTGATTTAGTCAGACTTTGAAATAATTGAAAATAATTCGCTAACGCTGTCTAGACACAAACATGAACCTTTCAGCGCTACTTCAGGCCTCCATTTAGTAGAATGATTATTTAGGCCGATGAAAATCATCGACTATCTAAAAGCATTCACTAGTATCCACGTCACAGTGAAACACGGATACACTGTCCTCAGTCCACCGGGCGGGCTGTCATCGTTCGGGGTTTCCAAGGAAGATATACAGGGTGGCCCATTAGTCACGATGGGGTTTAAACATTTAATAACTTTTTCTTTATTATTCTTTTTTTAGCAAAAAAATATTATAACATAACAAAATACAGAACCTGGAGATTTTTTCATTAGTTATGAAAAACAACATCACGTCAATGCCTTCCATTTTCGACTTCACAAAGATGGGCCCCTTCTACGCAGGATTTATACTTTGTACGATTTCTATTGGTCATTATGTATTCTGAGCACATTGGTTATGAAATGTCGCTATTTGTAATCTGTCACCCCAATTATTAAAATAAAACAACATTAAATTTGCACTAACACTGTTGCTACTGTATATAAATACTTTTAGTACGATACGGTAATAATAATCTAAACACAACACAAATATAGTCATTTTGTTTGTAAAGATTAGCCTACCAGAAGTTTATTCCGTTGATTCGTTTTCTTGTCAACTGTTTCACATTAAACTGGCCATGATGAAAATTCTTACGTACATATAAGGTTTTTATTCATCCTTCAAACCTGTGAATGAAACAGAAATTATTTAAAAATCAAAACTGAATTCAGCACATACAAATTTATAAAAATTACATTTGGTTTAAAAGAGCAAAAACATGTTCGTACAGTGTAATTTTCTCATGAAGAACCAAACTCGAAGTTTTAGCTTATGCATTCTACTAGAAAATAACAGAATCCTTTGTGATGTTTATACTGAAATACCTTTTCAAAATTATTTTCTTTAAAATTTCTTAAGCAACCTTTGCATTCGTCAGTTTCCATATTTTGTCTTCGCATCAGCGCTTCAACAGTTATTACAGCATTTTCGGATAAATACGAGGCAAACCAATTTACAAAGTAACTCTAGAACTGGACTGTTGCCAAGGAAACGAATGCATCCGCGCGCCACTTGATGATATCTAAAACATTTTTTGAGATGTTTTATTAATGTCTGAATACGAAGCATACCTCAGTGCATTTCTATGTTAAGAGTTTTCAATGTGAAGATGAGAATTCTATTTAACCTTGCTCGGGTTATAACTGAAAAGGCGAACGCAGTCTTAATATTCTAGCCCCCGTGGTAATAACGGGGACACGGTTTTATTATGTGTTTCTGTAAGTTTTTCCCCCCCGAAGGTTTAAAACTCAAGTGTTGAATAAACTATGTAAGGATTTCATCGCTTAGAATTCCCAATCATCTTTTATTATGAAAATTCTAAGCAAATAATACCAATGCATTTACGATGGAATAAATATTTATTAAGAGCAAAATTTCCGGTATGGTTTCAAAACCAATTTCAATTGGAATAGTTAAAAAGCCAAAATACAACAGAATAACAATTGAAAATTATAGCACGTGATGTACATTCATTAGCAAGCGGGGATCTCGATCTATAACGATTAAGATTCAAGGAAAGGACATTAAAATTATTATCAATTACTAAATCACGATGGCTGTTTGCAGACAACATTGTTATTATTGAAGAAGAAGAAAGAGAACTACAAAAAACGTTGAATCTGTTAAATGAGGAAGAGATTTGGACTTGTAATGAACTTGGAAAAAAAAAAAGACAATATTTGGTGAGAAAAATATGAAACAAAAGATACAAGTGGATGGAATTGATATAGAAAATGAATAGCGATTCGCATATTTGGGAATATGATTTGGACTGTGTTCAAAGCGTGTGTTCACGGGGCCGGTTTGCCTGCTTTGCGGGAGGAAACACCCCAGGATAAAATGGGGGGGAAACCCTTCTGTCCACGCCGAAGACCGGCTAACTTGGCTATGGCAGATCCTTCAGCTCCTCACGTCTCCGACGGGAATCGAACGTAGAACACTCCTTCCCCCTCGGCATATGGTGAGAAGCGCGTAACCACTAAGCTAACTGCTCGGTCAAAAAGAGAAATGAAGATCAGGATTGCAAAGGGAAGAACAAATCTGAAGGCCATGGATAACATCTGGAAAAGAAAAGCGATCAGCCTTCAAACGAAACTAAAGAGTGCTGGAAACATACATCTTTAGCGGTGTACTGTATGGATCTGAAACATGGGTAATAAATAAGGAATCAAGAAAAAGAATTTTGGCATTTAAAAGAACTTGTTACAGGAAGATTCTAAGAATAGGATGGGTACATAAAATCACAAATGAAGAGCTCCATCGAAAGATACAACCAAAAGAGAATCTAATGCAGAATATTATAAAACGGAATCTGCAATTATTTGGACACATCTGTAGAATGAGTGAGCACCGGAAGATAAAGACATTCATATTTATTATTATGGGTAGTGTAAACAGAAGAGGTAGACCATACAGAGAATGAATAGACGATATAAATGACTGGTGTGGAATGGGTTTACAGAAACGGCGACACTGCACTGGACAACAAAAGGTGGAAGATAGTGAAGGAGGCATCGGACACCAACGGGGCAGTGAGTCCATGGTTCGTAATGATGATGATGAATGGCTATTCTATTGCATTTTGTCTCTAACTGTTCACATTAAGAATAGTCTTGAAAGCAGACCGCAAATTTTGCTCTTAAACATTTATTTTTAACGTAAGTTAATTTACTTATAAAAAACATATATTTTTGAATCTATAGAAGACTGCATTGCAAACTTCTCTAGAAGGAAGAGGTGCAATGATCCCAGTAGTTCAACAAGTTAATCTAAGAGCTGTATAAGTTCTACTGAAGAAGAAATTCATGTTTCCGAAAAAAAGGGTGCTGATGCTGAAGAAGTTCTTTAGACGATACAATTTTGTTTTATATTCCTGTGCAAACAATAGGTGACATTTGTTTTCCATGTACCAATAAACAAGAATATTAAGTTACTTTTTCAGATAACATTTCCCGTTTCAGATGAAGTCAACAGATTTCTGTCCATAGGATTTTCCCACACGTAATTAAGTAACAGAGTCACAGTACGAGTACATAGGGGAAAAAAAAAATCCTTCACTGCACAAATTAAAAAGTATATTAACATTGTTTGTTAGAGTTTAGCGAGAATTCTGTTGCTCATTATAAAATATGCAGACAATATGATTTATGGAATGTTCATGTGCAGTTATTTATTTAATTAGTGGCCGCCCTGGGTGATTGCAACTCAACATGGAAACGTGACTATCCTCGAAGGTGCGATGGCGGACATACTGAATTCTCTAGCCGGATCCATGGCGTTCACGTAAGCATCCTTTAAAAAAATAGTGGTGTAGTGGCCTTTGTAATTAACAAAATGCACTTAAATAATTCATTAAGCTAAATGAATGTTATCAACAAGGTTTTTCTGTCTGGCGTAATCCATTTAGGCAGTCTTTGTTTAGTAATATGTACAAAACCTGTTGGTTATGGAAGAAGAAACCCCCCCCCCCTTAATATACGATATGTTTGGTCAAAATATATATCGATGTCAACTGCGCTGGTTATTCTAACAATATTTAGGAAGATTATATCTTATATAATATATATAACATTATACATATTATATACCCTGGTTAGGTTATTAATAATTTATAAATATAAATTAAATATAAATATGGTAGATGAATAGTCCATAATTAGAAAAACATTATTTTATAACTTACAATAAAAAAAAAATTACTAAAAATATTCAGTCGTCGTTATCAGTAACAGAAAAGAATACCTCACGGACTTATGTGACATATAATAATTTTAACATTTTGTACTTTGATATCCTAGAAGTTGTAGAAATGATATAATGAGCTCAACATTTATGCAGAAGACTTGTTAAATGTAGGCGACAGCATGATAAATAGCATTCTATTATTAGACACAAGTGCAAATCGAGTGAAATGTCGTTCACCGTTATTATAGCCCACATTGTTAAATGTCACGGAGTCTCATTTGCACGTGATCGTTTAATGACATTTTCAAGTGAAATAAGTTTGCTAATATAGGTAATAATAATAAAAAAAAAAAAAAAGGAAAACAGTAAAACGCATAAGATCTGAACTTTCAAATACTGCGTGGTTACCATAGTGATGAATAATAATAAAACTTTGTGTCTAGAAATAAAGGTTATTAACACCGTGATCAGATTAATTTTTAATTTAATACTTGTCCACAAGGGCTTCTCAATTGAAGATACGTCAGAGGATCTCATGGAGGTAGAAGCTTTTGTTTTACCCCTCCTCTTCCCCCTGGAAAACTACATCGGCTACAAAATACATGCAATTAACAGATATAATTATACTTATCTCATAGCCTTAGTTGCCGTAAATTCTTCCCACCAACGTTATTTCTTCTTTCAGCTATACCCTCACTAAACCAAACGACAGTCAGTGGGGAAGAAAAAACAGCGATGGATCGTGGACAGGAATGTTAGGAATGTTACACAGAAATGTAAGTTGAAACAATTTTTAAGCACTGTTATATTTATAACTTAGTGAAATCGTATTGAATACGTTTGACATTTTTGAATATATATAATAACCAGGGGCGAATTCTCCATGCTTGCTATGCTTGCTGCGCAAGCGCATTAATTGAGAAAGAAGTAATATTTATTTGTTAATAAATGCATGCATTTATAAGCATCCCATTTAGGTTTTTATTTTTGTAGACAGAAGACGTCTTAAGCTTGCGCGGCAATAATTGAGCTTTGCGTTGTGTATCGAAGGTCCATGCTTGCTCGTCTAGTTCAAGCTACCTTGGCTTGCTCGGTTGTAGGAGCTTCCAGATCCTCGCTGCAGCACTGTGATTTCATGCGCGCGCAGAGCCATTTCCGCTCCCTTCACGTCGTCTTAAACAAAGTAGCGCAGTCAAAGTAGCTCTAGCCAGTGAGCTTCAGCCAGCCTTTACAAGTGTGCGTGTTGCTTGGGAAAATTAAGTTACAACCAACTTTGTTATGACGATGTTATTGACCAGTTCATAAAGAATAATCGTAGGGTAGAACTTGCATTCAAATAGCTAAATTGCAAAAGATAGAATATCATTTGTAAAATACATGTTGCATTTGTATGATTAAATGCACATAAATTTCTAAATATATACTTTAAATGGTCAGTAATTCATTATTCCACTAATCAGACCTCTCACTCCCCGAATGATAACAAGAGCAAGAGTGAATTTCAAGACCAGCATTCTCCCCTAATATTAACTTTACATTAATTTACATTTACATTTAATGAAAAGCTGGCAATTTGCCAACTTCGTAGTTGGTGTCGTTTACTATAGGAATTTCGTTGTATCTTAAGTGTCGAGGCATACTGAATAACTCTTCACTGCATGTATCAGGTTTATTTCATTTAATTAGATTATGATAGTTTAGTAAAGAGAAAAATTAAAACTCTTTCTTTTTTTCAGCATTAAGCTAGTTTCCTGCTGTAGAGTTGATCTTTCTTTGGGACTCCTTTCCTTACAAACATAAAAACTGCATTAATCATATCTGGCAGAAGTGACGTCCAGGTATAAATGTGAATTATTTCTAATAATAATTATTAATGTGTTTTAATAACACATTTATTGAATGAATGGAGCCTCTGTAGCTCAGTTGGTTTCGACGGAGCCCTTTAGTTGCAAAGACCTGGGTTCGAATCCTGTTTACGATGCGAAGAGTCTTTGTTAGGGCTTTTCAATCGAAGGAGTCAGCCGGTCTCATACAAGACCGGTTGATTCAGAGAGAGAGAGAGAGGGAAATAGAGAGAGATGTAACGTTATATCTTCATATTTCTATTATAATAGTACATCATGCTTATTTGTACCACCGCACTAAAATAGGTGATATTTTATTGAGATGAAACTCTTAGCTCGTCGTGTATACGAGTATATTTCTCCACCAGTTGAATAAAATATGTCAATTTGAAGCCTTTTAGGGTTATTTAATTTTAAAATACTTGAGGATTTTCATTCTAAATGCAAAAGACGAGTAGAATGCACGCCACTTTCAGTAAAACATATCATATAACACGTATTAAGTTGGAAAAGTACAGTACATTCATACTATTTGGCAAGAAATCCATTCTAGAAATCACACGGTGTTTTCATGGCAATTCGGATCCTCAATAAACAGGGTAGCGGTCTGTAAATTGTCTCCCGTCTATGTTATACCCATGCTAAAGAGGCAATCCAATGCACACCGGACCTCTCTTAAGCCTGAATAAACATGGCAAATGTGCCTCGGATCTGTAATAACCTAACGGTCCACATTAACGCTTATATGGTGTTATGTTTTGTATTCATTGTGCTCCTTTGAATGCATGGTTGTATGCTTTTTTTTTAATAAATCAGATTCTTTATAAAGACTCTTTTCATCTTTCAATATACAGCTTAAGCATACACTGGAAAATTTTAAGTCAAAATTATAACTGCCAGCATAGAAAACAGGTTTTATTCGAGGAAACATTTTCACTCATATGCAAGTTTATTAAGCCTCCGCAGCTCAGTCGGTTTCGAGATGCCCAGTGAGTGGAAAGACCTGAATTCGAATCTTGTCTAGGACGTGATGAACCTTTATCAGGGCTTTTGAAATGGTAATCACTTAGCTGGTCGCATATGGCAACGACAGAGTTTTTTTCCCTAACGGAAAGAAACTCGAATTTTTCATCCCAAAACACAAAGAAACTGGTCAGAACCGCAAGCAGATAGGATTATCTGTTCTACTAGAGCATCATTTTGTATTTAAAGAAGCCAAGCAGGCCTGGTTGGACGAGTGGCATATCCACTCTCCAATTAACAAATGGAGAGTTTGAATCCAGCATGAATGTTAGCGATTATCTTTAGATGGGAGGTGAATTTCATCGCCAGGAGTGAGATCGCCTTCCCCCTTATTGGAATCCTGAAATGGCTTGAAAAAGTTCCATGTTTGGTCTCCAGAGCAGAGTTTTCGGATTAATTAATTAGCATATGATGATACAACGACCGTCAATCCCATAAGGCAGTACGGCACCATCTTATAAAACCAATATGAGGCCATTGGTTATAAGCTATTTTGGTCTATGAATTGTGCTTTTCCTCCCTGCCGGGATGAATAACCCGACAAGGAAGGAAAACCCTGCAGACTCTGTATGAGACTAATTCACCTTCGATTGAAAAGCCCTGATAAGCATTCGTCGAGTCCTAAACAGGATTCGAATCCAAGTTTTTTCAACAAAAGGACATGGCCGAAACCGATTGAGCTACGGAAGCATCGGTTTTTTCGGATGTAAAAAAAGAAATAAAAAGCACAAAAAATAGA